>NW_007377507.1:165932-318889 GCF_000475195.1 Diaphorina citri
GGAGTTTTTTTTTTTTTTTTTTTTTTTTTTTTAATTTGGTGTGTAAAAAAAAAAAAAAAGCCCCCCCCCCCCCCCCCCCAGGGTAAGGCACTTTTCTCATGACTTTTCCACGTATTAGAATAATCGATTATTAATCGATTAATAATCGATTGTTCCCAACACTAACTGATGCAACCTTGTTGGGTATATTTATTTTTTGTATCCATGGACTGCTTTTTGCCTCACTTCGTAATCTTACTTATCTTACTGATATCTTCGTATTTTACTTAATGATACCCACTGGTTTTTTTCTATGATTCTATCAATTGACCAGTTTTTATCTCTGTTGGTATTTTTTACATATTTATGTTTAAATAGTACATATAGCTTTGCAAACTCCAAGGTCGTTTAAAACCAGTCAGCCGGTTGAGGTCATTGAACTCCAGGTTATCAACATGAATCTGATTCTGACAATGATACCTACTGGTTTTTTTCTATGATTCTATCAATTGACCAGTTTTTATCTCTGTTGGTATTTTTTACTTATTTATGTTTAAATAGTACATAGCTTTGCAAACTCCAAGGTCGTTTAAAACCAGTCAGCCGGTTGAGGTCATTGAACTCCAGGTTATCAACATGAATCTGATTCTGAAGCTGCCTTTTGAGGTGATTAATTATTGGCCAGCACTAATACTTATGTCTCAGATATCTTGTTTCAAAATATTCATTAGGCAGGTATCATATAACTTGTAGACCGGTACAGACAATAACAGGTTTTCTACAAATGAGAGAGTCAACGTAATAATAAAGGCAAAATCGTTCTGCAGATGCACACCAAATGGATGTCTTGGAAAAATAGCATAAGTAGGTACCTATATCTGGCCATAAAATTGACTTTATTAGATATTTTTTCCCTTTCTAATGTGCAATTTTACACTGATGATGGCAGCAATGGCGAAATATGTCTGCCTGTCTAAATAAACAATAAAAACCCCTCGCCCAACTGTGAAGAGTATAAGTTACTCGTGTTCTTATTTTCAATAAGTATAATGTATTTATTTGTATAGTATATAACTTTATTTACTTCTTTTATGTTCTAGGATTGGCAGAAATTGATTTGCCGTCAGTAGAACCCTTCAGAATGGACAGTCTCTCCCTCTCTCTCACTCATGGACCAAATGGGTACAAGATCACCCTCAGAGACATCGATATGTACGGCCTTAGTAACTTCACCATCTCCAAGCTCAAGTAAGCTGCACCTTAAGGCTAGTAGTAACTGACTATCAGGTAGACCCTGACGACCTGATAGTGAGTTAGCTCATAAGGTATCAGGTAGACCTTACAGACGGACCTTTCCAGCCGTACCTGTCAGGTCTACCCGATAGTGTGTGTGCTCATCAGCTGTCAGGTATAACTGATCGGGTGTACCTGTCAGGTCTTCCTGATAGTGAGTGGCTGGCGTAAGTGTTCCCCCTAACAATATTTTAGGTTGGGTAATTGTTAGCCTTATGTTATATGTATTTCGATGGCTGACAAAATGTATGGGTTGGAGCATCGTCTTACCATTGGCCAACAGTTCCCCAACCATGTAACCATTTCTCAACGATGGGCTAAAAACATTCTTCTCAACGATGCGATATGCCAACCCTACTATTTCCCATGGATGTTGTTAGGGACGAAACCTCAAAAAGTAGAAATGGCCGCACGTTGCGTCGCGTCGTTTCGAACTCTTGACGTTCGCGTGCCTCCCTGTACGCTTGATTCCATAAAGTCCTTTCCAGACTGAACTCCTCTTTCTGTTTCAGGCTGAGAGAAGCTGCCGGGAAACCATTCGAGGCCAAAATCTATCTGCCCTCCATGGCTATGAACTCCCTCTACACCAGCTCCGGAGTACTACTCGTCATTCCAGCCTCTGGCAATGGTACCTTCCACGCCGATCTCGGTAAGTGTCTTGAAAACATCTTTTAGGACGGGTTTCGATCCCATTACAATGGGAGGGAAAAGTTTGATCAAAAAATGTCCTCCCCGATCGCTATTCGAACTCAGCACCTCCCGTTTGAAGGTCATTGCTCTTGGACCGCGTTGGAGTTGGCTTCAATTCTGGATAAACTGGATTGAACTGGTTATTAAGTATAGCTCAATCCTAGATCGATCTCAATTCTGATTTGGCAAACCCGGCTCTTAACTACTCAGCTACAGAATTGGGCTGAAGTCCTGAAGTTGAGCATAGTGCATTCAGCCTCTCGTAGTAACTTCGTATGGTCGGTGGCCAATCTGGCCATTCCGGTTTTTTGACACTCTTATGGACACACAAGGCTGTGTTTTGGGAAATGCCCTCGCCATTAACCTTCGTCCAATGGTGAAGAATTTCAAGATCGAGTTATCTCCAAATTAAATGATTACTAGATTAACCTTTAGATTCTTTAGGCATACATACATATTTTATATGTATTACTTTTTTACTTTCCTTATCCTATAGGAAGGAAAGTAATGTAATCGGGTCTAAATTTCGATGGTCAGTTTTTAGTGCCAAAACACGTTTTGTTTTCTTAGTTATAGCTCTTAAAAAAGGTCCCCTCCAAATGGATGTTTTGTCACAGTCTTTATTTATATCAATGAAACAACTGCTAAA
The DNA here is from genome assembly GCF_000475195.1 of Diaphorina citri. NCBI lineage: Eukaryota > Metazoa > Arthropoda > Insecta > Hemiptera > Psyllidae > Diaphorina > Diaphorina citri. Next base: position 168,544 of record NW_007377507.1, read on the forward strand.
TCAGACTTGTGTGGTCAACACACAACACAACTGAAATTTTACAGGAGTAAATTGAGATGTGGATACTTTTCAACCTCATTCCAGTATGCAAGAGTGAAGGGCCTTTTCATTCCTATGCTGGCAGTATAAACAAGGTTTATTCCATTTTTCAGGGTAATGTCCAGCAAATGGACAGTGACAACTCTTGAGTGGAACATTTACGGGACGTACATCCTCATCGGGGACTGTTCTGGAACAGTGTCTATTTACACAATGAATGATCATATGTTTAATGATTGGGTCCAGTTAGGATCTACTGTGTTTGAAGCAGAGCATATTCTTGGAGGGGCTTTCTTCCACTCAGGAAACAAGGTAAAAACCTTACAATAAATTTTCTTTTATAATGATAATTTTGTTGTTTACAAGTAAATAAGTACTTACCTACCTGCCTGGTGGCAAATAAAATTGTCACTCCCAAGTCAGACCGAAGTAGATTTTGGCCAATCAGATGTTTGCTTCAGTGCTACTTGAGAGCCAGTAGGTACCTATTTTGTTCATAAATGAGGAGCAGCCAGTAAGAAGGGCCATATCCGGAAAATTTAGTTTCGAGATAAACAACTTTAAAGTTTTCAATTAGCTGTATTTTTTTAAATATTGCATGTATTACTAAAAAGTTTTTAAATGAAAATGAAGTAGATCTTGGCCAATCAGATGTTTGCCTCAGTGCTACTTGAGGGCCAGTACCTATTTTGTTCATAAATATGGGTGAAAGTGGTCAAGGCACTTGCCTGTTTAACAGGAGGGCCTGGGTTCAATCCCAGCATTACTTATAGATGTTTATCCTAATCTATTTGAGAACTTGACCTTACAATGAACAAGCTCTAAAGTTTAAATGGTAGATAATACCTCTGGCATTAAGCTCACCTAGCTGGTACCTCCCACTCCACTCAAGATCTTATAATTTTATGTACCCCCCCCCCAGCTAAGCTTGATGACAGAGAAGAAAGATTCGGTGTCATACTACGAGAAATTCAACTATCTCCGGTTGAGATGGTTGCTGCGTTTGGCGGTATTTTGACCGCTTTTGGACAGATTTCGACCGTTTTTTGGCGGTTTTCAGCTCAGGCTTATAGAAGACAACTGTCTGATTACAATATCAACTAAGAACACAGTAGCATGGACTACTAGAACTGAAATCAATGACACAACTAACACAACATGGGCATCACATGTGTATGTTGCCGATTTAAATGTTCCATGGCAGTATCACAAGTGAGTTTTAGTTTGTTTCTGTCTGGCTGTATGTTTGTTTGTTAGTTATAGCTCTTAAAAAAGTCACATGTGTATGTTGCCGATTTGAATGTTCCATGGCAGTATCACAAGTGAGTTTTAGTTTGTTTCTGTCTGGCTGTATGTTTGTTTGTTAGTTATAGCTCTTAAAAAAGTCCCCCCCAAATGGATGTTTTGTCACAGTCTTTATTTTTTTAAATGAAACAACTGCCAAATCAGACTTTTGTGGTCAACACACAACACAACTGAAATTTTACAGGAGTAAATTGAGATGTGGATACTTTTCAACCTCATTCCAGTATGCAAGAGTGATTTCAAGGCATATGTAAGGAAAATTCGTAGTCGGTAATTATGCAGAAGTCACATCCATGGAAAAGAAAAGCTCCTTTTTGTATTTAACCTAACCCTATAATACTAATCACTGCTCTAATTGTGAAAAATCCTTCTTGCGTTTAACCTAAACCTAACCCTATAATAACACTGGTCACTGCTCGTTTGTGCCAGTTCCTTTGGTAGCAATGTTCCACAGACGTGACTTCTGCACAAGTACCTTGATCCAAAGGAGCCCAAGCTGTCCTGCAGTGTTTGGTAGGGAACACAATCAACTCCATGTCATGCATTACTTTCTTTTCTATTGCAGGCTTATAGAAGACAACTGTCTGATTACAATATCAACTAAGAACACAGTAGCATGGACTACTAGAACTGAAATCAATGACACGACTAACACAACATGGGCATCACATGTGTATGTTGCCGATTTGAATGTTCCATGGCAGTATCACAAGTGAGTTTTAGTTTGTTTCTGTCTGGCTGTATGTTTGTTTGTTAGTTATAGCTCTTAAAAAAGTCCCCCCCAAATGGATGTTTTGTCACAGTCTTTATTTTTTTAAATGAAACAACTGCCAAATCAGACTTTTGTGGTCAACACACAACACAACTGAAATTTTACAGGAGTAAATTGAGATGTGGATACTTTTCAACCTCATTCCAGTATGCAAGAGTGAAGGGCCTTTTCATTCCTATGCTGGCAGTATAAACAAGGTTTATTCCATTTTTCAGGGTAATGTCCAGCAAATGGACAGTGACAACTCTTGAGTGGAACATTTACGGGACGTACATCCTCATCGGGGACTGTTCTGGAACAGTGTCTATTTACACAATGAATGATCATATGTTTAATGATTGGGTCCAGTTAGGATCTACTGTGTTTGAAGCAGAGCATATTCTTGGAGGGGCTTTCTTCCACTCAGGAAACAAGGTAAAAACCTTACAATAAATTTCCTTTTATAATGATAATTTTGTTGTTTACAAGTAAATAAGTACTTACCTACCTGCCTGGTGGCAAATAAAATTGTCACTCCCAAGTCAGACTGAAGTAGATCTTGGCCAATCAGATGTTTGCCTCAGTGCTACTTGAGGGCCAGTACCTATTTTGTTCATAAATATGGGTGAAAGTGGTCAAGGCACTTGCCTGTTTAACAGGAGGGCCTGGGTTCAATCCCAGCATTACTTATAGATGTTTATCCTAATCTATTTGAGAACTTGACCTTACAATGAACAAGCTCTAAAGTTTAAATGGTAGATAATACCTCTGGCATTAAGCTCACCTAGCTGGTACCTCCCACTCCACTCAAGATCTTATAATTTTATGTACCCCCCCCCAGCTAAGCTTGATGACAGAGAAGAAAGATTCGGTGTCATACTACGAGAAATTCAACTATCTCCGGTTTGCTCCCTCAGTCAGACAGAAAGGGGGTTGTGCATTGGAAGGCTGTATTGTGATATCCAAAACAGGTAAGAGAGGAAAAAGGAAAAATTGTGTTAAGGATACTTTAATACTTGTCACAAGTGTCAGTCCTCACTTAGTACATCTCAATAAGTTTCATGACTTGACATTGACTTAAACCACCAATCTCCAGATCCAGAATCCATTGTGCTAATCACTACATTACTGAGGTGGGTAAGAGAGAAAAAAAGCTTTCTAATAAGAAAGTGATGGAGAAGAAAAATGAAATGAGAGCAAAAGGATATTTACTTACAACGTTTTGAGTTTTTGAGTGCTTAAGAAAAATCTTCAATATTGTGATATCTCCCTTAAAGCCTTTGCTGAATGCCACCATATTACTGATCCATTTTCATTTTCTTCCTCAGGTCTAATAGGAGTTATTGTCCTCACCAAAACATCTCATAACAACACCACACTGTTAACAACAAAAAAAGGAAAAATTGTGTTAAGGATACTTCAATACTTGTCACAAGTGTCAGTCCTCACTTAGTACATCTCAATAAGTTTCATGACTTGACATGGACTTAAACCACCAATCTCCAGATCCAGAATCCACTGTGCTAACCAATATATCTCTAAGGTGGGTAAGAGAGAAAAAAGTTTTCTAATAAGAAAGTGATGGAGAAGAAAAATGAAATGATAGCAAAAAGGATATTTACTTACAACGTTTTGAGTTTTTGAGTGCTTAAGAAAAAATCTTCAATATTGTGATATCACCCTTAAAGCCTTTGCTGAATCCCACCATATTACTGGTCCATTTTCATTTTCTTCCTCAGGTCTAATAGGAGTTATCGTCCTCACCAAAACATCTCATAACAATACCACACTGTTGACAACGGCAGAATCATTAGCCGTGTCTCGCTATGAAATTACCAGTGTAGATATTTGCTATGGCAAGAACGGACATTTTCTGATAGCAACCAGCTGTCAGGATACGCAGATGCCTATCAAATGCTATGAGGTACGTGGAAATAATCTCATTTGAACAATAAATAAATAATGGAATTATAAAACAACTTAATTATTAAGTAGGTAATTTTTTTTGAAGAGGATTGATAAAAAGAACTGTCATTGCTTAAGTCTTATCGTCCCAAAATCGAAGAGAGAAAGAGTACAGGATAGGAGAAAGCCAGCCGTTCCGAGAACAAACCTCATCTCTATTTTAAGTTATTTTATTTGACATTCATTTCTAATTTGGGTCAGACTTGCTACTTTCTTCTCAGTTATACAAAAATCTTAAACCATGCTGCTTTTTTATTCTTGTTGCACAGCCAGCTGATATCTCTTTTCAAAATTCTTGACACTGTTATTCCTGAAGTTTATGTCGTTTTATTTTTTCATTATTGTATTATTATTCATATGTATTATTCTTTATGTATTATTCTTTTCCCCTTTCTTTCCCCTACATTTCATAATGTATTATTCTTTAACCCATCAAATATACGAGACCTTGTTTAGACTGCTGGGGTAAAGGGACTTTTCAGTCCTATTCGGGCAGGAGCCCTTTCCTGATAAGTTAGTGAACATGAAAGAAGTTCTCATGAAGACTTGAGCTCTATATAGAAGATAGATTTTCCACTGCTTTAACAAATTTAAGTGATGGACGATGGTAGTCCACAGTCTGCTATGGGCTATGGACCTTTGCCAAATAGGTTGAAAGCTTTGTCATTATTGTCATTTTTACCATAGATTCCTTGACTGCCCAGAAAATTGACCGTCCAGGCTAACTTCTTCAATTATTTTGTGCGTGTCACTTCTGAGATTTAAGTATCCTCAGCTATGAATCCAATGTATCCCATGTCATTGTAACTCCACTACCTACTGGGACTATTGTGCAGGTATAGTTAATTTTATTGTTACTGATATTAGGTATGTGTATCTTTTGTAGTTTTTTACTTACCTATTAAGTTAAGAAAGGTCTTTTTACTGAATTGTTACTGTTACAGGTATTTAGGTATTATTCTTTAACCCATCAAATATACGAAACCTTGTTTAGACTGCTGGGGTAAAGGGACTTTTCAGTCCTATTCGGGCAGGATAAACAAGGTATATTCGACCTTGTTTAGACTGCTGGGGTAAAGGGACTTTTCAGTCCTATTCGGGCAGGATAAACAAGGTATATTCTATTCTATTATTAGAGAAATAAGGAGACGTTACCCCATGTCTAAACCTCAATAACTACAACACAACACAATACAACACATTCACATTAGACACTACAACACAACCACACATGATAATACAACACACATCTTAATACAACACATTAGATTTTCATGTTAAATTTTTGTTGAAATCGAAAAACCTGTTCTAAAGTTAGGGGATATCTCCTTGGCGAAAGTGGCACAGAGAGGAATAATAAAATACGGCTTAAGACAATCTTTTAGACTGTGTCCACGCATGGTCGACAGCCATCGATCGATGTCGACTGAAACCATCGAGACTGCCTCGACAACATATTATGTAGGTTCACCTCGTTGATTTTGGCGATCGACAGCCGTCGACTATATGTGTACACAGCTGTAGGTAGATGTTCATGTTAAATTCTGTCAAAAATTGTTGAAATCAAAAATACTGTTCTAAAGATAGGGACGAAAACTAAACCTAAACCGCGTCTTTCGACAGTGAATACCTAATTCTTTCATTGCTCGATGGTTTTTTTTCCAACCTGGATGGATGGATGGATGGATGGAGCTCAGTCAATTCATAAAGGTTACCCATCCACCGACCATACCGACCACACACAACGTTGCTTAACTTCAGTGATCGGGAGTGCCTTCAACGTCCTAATAATCTCATTCCGTATTTTCTAGACCCACCAACCTGGATGGATGGATGGAGCTCAGTCTATTCATAAAGGTTACCCATTCATATACCGACCACACACAACGTTGCTTAACTTCAGTGATCGGGAGTGCCTTCAACGTCCTAATAATCTCATTCCGTATTTTCTAGACCCATTTTACCTCACATAAGACTCTAAACTTTCCCACAAAAAGTAGAAAAAAAATTGGAAATGTCCTTAAATTAACAGTGTAGCAAATATCATCACCCGTGCCACAAAAATGTCCCTCCGCGATTCCGTATACTGGGTCGTCCAACCGGCGGGTCTTCTGTACTCCTTAGTTCCTAGATTAAGCAGTACCTTGTCTACATCAGACACAGTAGGGTCTGCAATGGCAGCAGTCAGACTTTCTGCAGGTACCGTAAGTAAAGTTTACAAGATATTAACTGCAGACTCTGTGCTGGGGGTCTACAGTAAATTCCTTAGCTCCTAGATTCAACAGTACTTTGTCTACATCAGACACAGTAGGGTCTGCAATAGAAGCAGCTAGACTTTCTGCAGGTCCTGTAAGTAAAGTTTACAAGATATTAACTGTAGACCCTCTGCTGGGGGGTCTACAGTAAACTCCTTAGTTCCTTCCTTAGCTCCTAGAATAAGCAGTACCGAATTTGTCTACATCAGACCATTTCTTCTTTCTTCTCTTTTTATAGAAAAAAAATTGAAATAAAACTCAGTACCTAAATACCTATAAATTAAGGAAGAAAAATAGTAAACCTATTATTTTTAGTCCTCCCTCTTCCACCTCATATTTTTGGACCTCTCTTTTCCAGATCCTCACCATGCACATTGTAGCTTAACCTAAGTGATCTCTTACCTTTGTCGGGACTAGCCAGATCTGATGGTCGCAGTAAACTCTTGAACGCTGTAGAAATACTGTTCAGCATTGATAGGTAGGTGAGATCTATGCTTTTGCTATTGCCTGGAAGAGAAAATACAGAGTAGGTCAGATTTATTTAAACAATTTTACTTAACTTCTTCTTTTTCTTCACCTTTTCCCGTGTACAGACGCACAGACGGGGTCGGCGTTTTTCGCCAGCCTCTCAATCAGCCCTAACTAGGATGATTGCTTGGGCTGACATTTGGTTTTGGCTACAAATTTTACGAGTGGATGCCCTTCCCTCTCAACCTTTGCTATTTCTTTAGCAAGGGAAATTCAGGCTGGTATACTTCCTGTTTATAGTCCCTTAGCGAGACTAAGCTGGTCTACTCCCTGTTTAACTTCCCCCAGCCAGACAATTTAAACAATTTGAAATATTTAAAACAATGCCAGTCTACTTAGCCTGGAAGGCGCTAGTTCGCGGGTTCGATTACCACCTGGAGCAGACTATATCCGAATTATATGGGGGCTCGTTCTCGAAAAAAGCTTGCTTTTTTCTACCCTATCCTTTCTTCCTTCTCTCTTCGCTTTAGGGACGATAAGACCAGTTACAGTTCCCCCGATGGCAGTCTATGGCCTCTATCAAACCTCTAAAATAGAAGTAAACCTCTAAAATAGAAGTAAAAATACTACTACTCATATTTTCATTCCCGCCCGGGCCGGATTTTATCCTGCTGGGATAATGTTCGTTCTCGGAACGGCTGGCTTTTTCCTATCCTGTTTTCCTTCTCTCTTCGATTTCGGGACGATAAGACCTTAGCAGTTACAGTTCCCTCTATCAAACCTCTTAAAAAAAATAAATAAAAATAAACTGATACTGTCAAGGCCAGTTCCCACTTGTCGATGTGGTGAGTTTCATCCGATTTTTTTCCGAATGTCCTGTAGGAAATGCAATTTAAATGAGAGTGTTCACACTACACGACACGATTACTTTCCGAGCAACAAGCGAGATCGGACTTCATCACTCACCATTGGGCATGATTTTGATGAGGTTGATTTTCATCATCTGCAATGGCAGCAGCCAGACTTTCTGCAGGTCCTGTAAGTAAAGTTTATAAGATATCAACTGCAGACTCTGTGCTGGGGGTCTACAGTAAACTCCTTAGTTCCTAGATTAAGCAGTACCTTGTCTACATCAGACACAGTAGGGTCTGCAATGGCAGCAGCCAGACTTTCTGCAGGTCCTGTAAGTAAAGTTTATAAGATATCAACTGTAGACTATGTGCTGGGGGTCTACAGTAAATTCCTTAGCTCCTAGAATAAGCAATGCCTAATTTGTCTACATCAGATCATTTCTTCTTTCTTCTCTTTTTATAGTAAAAAAATGTGAAATAAAACTCAGTAACTAAATACCTATAAATCAAGGAAAAAAAACAGGAGAGGCATACTACGGGATGGGTATAATGTAGCAGTTGTTTCATTGCTACGAAATAAAAACGGCGCTGGAACACTGATCTTTTTTTTTTTTTTTTTTTATGCAGGTCCTGTAAGTAAAGTTTATAAGATATCAACTGTAGACTCTGTGCTGGGGGTCTACAGTAAACTCCTTAGCTCCTAGATTAAGGAGTACCTTGTCTACATCAGACACTGTAGGGTCTGCAATGGCAGCAGCCAGACTTTCTGCAGGTCCTGTAAGTAAAGTTTATAAGATATCAACTGCATACTATGTGCTGGGGATCTACAGTAAATTCCTTAGCTCCTAGAATAAGCAGTGCCCGATTTGTCTACATCAGATCATTTTTTCTTTCTTCTCTTTTTATAGTAAAAAAAATGTGAAATAAAACTCAGTACCTAAATACCTATAAATCAAGGAAAAAAAAACAGGAGAGGCATACTACGGGATGGGCATAATGTAGCAGTTGTTTCATTGCTACGAAATAAAAACGGCGGTGGAACACTCATCTTTTTTTTTTTTTTTTAAACTAGTAAACTATTATTTTAAAAGCTACATAAACTGAGAACTGAGCCCTTGCTTACAGTTTAGACAAGGAGTAAAATCAGCAATAGAGAGAATTAGGTATTATACATGGTTAAAAATAAATAAAATCTGATTTATCGAAGAAAAAGTAACCACCTGGTTTTGCAGCACCATACACTCGTCCACCAGACTTTCGTCCAACCCTGTAAGCGCCACGTCCTTGTTGTGTATCATACGGGATAGGAGTTTATACAGGGTGGCCAAAACGTCGAGGCTGTCAAAACAGCAGATGAATACCGGTAGACAGGAGGAGCGAAGGAGACCCCAGATGCGAATGATGACGATTAGTTCACGTAGGGTGTTGAGAACGCAACTGTCAGACATGATGTCATACTGAAAACAGCAAAATATAAACATGAATATGCAAGACTATAATGGTAATGAGCTAGAAAATGCTCATGGAAAAATACCCACTGTACCTATAGTAAGGTCTTGTCATACACAAAAATCCCACTCAGACGCTTAGGTGTAAGGGCAAACAGCCTTAAAGAGTGCTTTAAGCTCCTACGGAATCTACGAAGGTCTTATATTCCTCATATCGAAGATGGGAAGAGTACAGGAAAGGACTCCTATCCTGTACTCCTCCTATCATAGGAGAGAGCCAGGCTCTCCGAGAACGAACCTTATCTGTTTAGATGTTTAGAATAAAGTTCCCCCCCCGGGTGGGAATCTAACCCAAGACCTAGCGCCTACAAGGAAAATACGCTAACCTCCAAGCCAACTAGGCTGGCTTCCCTTTACTCCAGCAGTAGGCTACTACTATCGCTGTGGTCAAATTCTCAAATTATATTGAGGATAAATTTCCATACCTCGGCTGGGATTGAACTTGTCTTGACCACTTGACCACTTGACCACTACATCATCGAGGCAGGTTGAAGGTAACATTTAAAAAATAATAATAATAATTTTTGATAAAGGCCAAAAAGAGTTCACAATGCTCAGGCCTTTATACTCGTATTTCAGCCAAAGTCGCTCGAACTTGGCACAGAGATTCAATAAATTATGTGGATCAAAAGTATCCTTGGGCCTTGTTTCCAGAAGGTACGGTCCGACCGTTATTTCGGACCGAAGTCGCTCGAACTTGGTACTTGACCTTTCCTATAATACACGCGAGTACATTGCCCAACCAGCTCAGATTATATTACTCACCTGTTATGAGGCAATACTCCAGCTGGGTGACTGCATTGGGGACTGTCATGGGACCATTGAGTTCTGCCACGTTAATCATCTTGTACAAGAAGAACTGGCCTTTCCTATCAATACAGGCGAGTACATTGCCCAACCAGCTCAAATCAATACAGGAAAGCACGACTGACATACGGGACCGCTTCATGTTGTCCAACTTGGCCCAGATCATGTTGTTGACACTGGTAAAACCCAGCTGTACGGAATGAAACAGAAGAAAATGAAACTGGTTTTAGGACCTAGGTGTTTACAAAGGCAACCTATCAAATCTCAAATTCTTTTTGAAGAGATTTAACAGAGGGAACTGTGTCCCGAAATCGAAGAGAGAAGGAAGACAGGATAGGAGAAAGCCAGCCGTTCCGAGAACGAATGTTATCCTATCAGAGTCTAAATAAATACGAGGTGAAGTCTGTTGTTGTAGTTTTTACATACCATTTATCATAGGTCACTATAATATGAGCTTGGGTAGGTAAACTAAATAGGCCTCGAGCTCAAACTTGGCAGAGAGATTCTGGGGCAGGATAAACGAGGTATATTCTATAACTGGGGTGCCCAACCTTTTTCGAAAGATCGACTTGAATTTTCAATACAGTCTTGCAATTGACTTACCTAAGAAAGACTTGACTCTGATTTTGGTCCACAAATTTGGAGTAATCGGGTGTTATTGCCAGGTTCAAACACTGCTGGGTGGGCTGGTCGCGATCGATTTGAAATCAATCCGCAATCGACTGGCTGGACAGCCCTGTTATACATATAAGCTGGGTACATTGTATTCTATCCTAGGAAAAGAAAACACTTGCTCTAAAGTACATACCTGTTTCAAAGAGTCCTTCAAAAAACACGTGAGTGATCCATTTGAATACGCCACGATAATATGAGCTTGCGGGGGCAGACTATTGGACACACACAGCTTACTGGTGGTTACGCTCAGGACTTTAGCTTCGTACGCATAGGAGTTCTGCAGACGCCAAGTAATGGTTTTGAGTCCCGGATCACCAGCGGGGGGCCCAACACCCAGGGAGACGGATTTCTTAAACACACTGTAGATATGGGAAGAATAAGTTGTGTTAAACCCGGTATACTGCCCTCCATAATTCCTAGGTAGCATATCCAAAATACCAAGTTTTTTTTTTTTTCTTTCTTTCTTTCTTTCTTTCTTTCAGGAATTAGGGGCACGATTACGCGAGTACATTGCCCAACCAGCTCAAATCAATACAGGAAAGCACGACTGACATACGGGATCGCTTCATGTTGTCCAACTTGGCCCAGATCATGTTGTTGACACTGGTGAAACCCAGCTGTACGGAATGAAACAGAAGAAAATGAAACTGGTTTTAGGACCTAGGTGTTTACAAAGGCAACCAATCAAATCAAAAGCAAATCTCGAATTCTTTTTGAAGAGATTTAAGTAACAGAGGGAACTGTGTCCCGAAATCGAAGAGAGAAGGAAGACAGGATAGCAGAAAGCCAGCCGTTCCGAGAACGAATGTTATCCTATCAGAGTCTAAATAAATACGAGGAAGTCTGTTGTTGTAGTTTTTATATACCATTTATCATAGGTCACTATAATATGAGCTTGGGTAGGTAAACTAAAACAGGCCTCGAGCTCAAACTTGGCAGAGAGGTTCTGGGGCAGGATGAACGAGGTATATTCTATAACTGGGCTAGCCCAACCTTTTTCGAAAGATCGACTTGAATTTTCAATACAGTCTTGCAATTGACTTACCTAATGAAAGACTTGACTCTGAATTTGGTCCACAAATTTGGAGTAATCGGGTGTTATTGCCATATTCAAACACTGCTGGGTGGGCTGGTCGCGATCGATTTGAAATCAATCCGCAATCGACTGGCTGGACAGCCCTGTTATACATATAAGCTGGGTACATTGTATTCTATCCTAGGAAAAGAAAACACTTGCTCTAAAGTACATACCTGTTTCAAAGAGTCCTTCAAAAAACACGTGAGTGATCCATTTGAATACGCCACGATAATATGAGCTTGCGGGGGCAGACTATTGGACACACACAGCTTACTGGTGGTTACGCTCAGGACTTTAGCTTCGTACGCATAGGAGTTCTGCAGACGCCAAGTAATGGTTTTGAGTCCCGGATCACCAGCGGGGGGCCCAACACCCAGGGAGACGGATTTCTTAAACACACTGTAGATATGGGAAGAATAAGTTGTGTTAAACCCGGTATACTGCCCTCCATAATTCCTAGGTAGCATATCCAAAATACCAAGTTTTTTTTTTTTTCTTTCTTTCTTTCTTTCTTTCTTTCAGGAATTAGGGGCACGATTAGCCCAGTGGTAACGTGCTTGCTTGCCATGCAGAAGGTCCCGGATTCGAATCCCACCATCGACAAAAATTTGCACTCCTTTTTCAATCGCAAATATTTCAACGGGTTACTTTCTGGTGTTCTCGAGTTGACCCAGCACCTAAATGGGAAGTATTGTGTCTCTTTTCAAAGTTATCACCCATCTGACGAGGGACATACTACGGGATGGGCATACTATGACACAGACGACATGGGTCCAATGTAGCAGTTGTTTCATTGCTACAAAATAAAAACGGTGGTGAAACACTCATCTTTTACAACAATAACAACAACAAAAAACTTACCTGTTGACGGGATAAGCATTCTCTACAAGTTCCCAAACCTCAATGACAGAGTTGGTTTCCCCATTAGCTGCCACAATAACTGAATCTGCATCCTCCCGCACTATAAACCTTACTCGAGCCACTTTGTAAACTGTGGAGAGAGGAAAGAAATACAATACCTATCAATAGGGGAAAATGAAAAACATCGCAAAAAAGCGATCTGTTTTTCATTTTCCCCTATTGATTTTAATTTGTTTTACCAAGTGTTGTGTATACCCTTGAAAGTTCTAACTTTTTAACCCTTAAGTTAGTTACCAACTGATTAGCTTTAAGAGACAAATAGGGGCACGATTAGTCCAGTGGTCCCTCAGCCAAGTCTGGCTGAGGGACTTTAAAAACAAGGAGTAGACCAGCCTGAATTCCCCTTGCTTAAGAAATAGCAAAGGTTGAGTGCGAAGGGCATCCACTCGTAAAACTTTTGTAGCTAAAACCAAATGTCAGCCCAAAGCAATCACCTAGGTAACTGACGAAAAACGCCGAAACTGTCTGAACACGGGAAAAGGAAAAGAAGAAAGCATCTAAAACCGTCTACTTCTCAGGCAGACCCTGTAATAACCCACAAAATCCCACAACTCCTTCGAGAGGACCCTTTAAATTCTAGGACTATAAGAAGACCCTGTAATAACCTACTAAACCAGACCACTACTTTGGGAGGACCCTTTAAATTCTAGACCTAGGACCATAAAGAAGACCACTGTCCTACTACAAGAATACCAGTCAAACTTGTTACCAGAAGAGAAAGTCAACTACTTTGAGAGGACCCTCTAAATTCTAGGACTTTAAGAAGACCCTGTAATAACCTACTAAACCAGACCACTACTATGGGAGAACCCTTTAAATTCTAGACCTAGGACCATAAAGAAGACCACTGTCCTACTACAAGAATACCAGTCAAACTTGTTACCAGAAGAGAAAGTCTAAATTCTAGGACTTTAAGAAGACCCTGTAATAACCTACTAAAGCAGACCACTACTTTGGGAGGACCCTCTAAATTCTAGACCTAGGACCATAAAGAAGACCACTGTCCTGCTACAAGAATACCAGTCAAACTTGTTACCAGAAGAGAAAGTGTTGGGATATTTAGTTTAACTGACCAGGGCCGAACCACAGCTTTATTTATAAAATTACGAGATAGAGCGATCAGTGTGTGAACTATGAAATGTGAGTGAGTGAATGGATCTTGTTCTTATAATATAAGATTCTATGCCAAATACATAAGACCTTGTTTACACTGTAAAGGGACTTTTCAGTCTTATTACAGCAGGATAAACAAGGTTCTACATTATTTTAACCGGACCCAAGGGCTAACTTCAACAATAAGCCCCTAGCCGCATTTTTTTTTTTTTTTTTTTACATTGAAATGTGAATGAGTGAATTGATCTTGTTCTTATAATATAAGATTCTGTGCCAAATACATAAGACCTTGTTTACACTGTAAAGGGACTTTTCGGTCTTATTACAGCAGGATAAACAATGTTCTATATTATTCTAACCGGACCCAAGGGCTAACTTCAAAAATAAGCCCCTGGCCGCATTTTTTTTTCTTTTTTTTTTTACACATGATTTTATTTTAATATTTGACCAACCTCAGTGGAGTAGTGATTAGCGTGGTGGACTTCGGATCTGGAGGTTGGTGGTTCGAGTCCAAGTCAAGTCAAAAAATTTAGCGTAGTGCATTAAGCGGGGAACGACATTTGTGACAAGCATTTATGCTTAACACAATTAAAAATTCCATTTTAATATTTGGGGTCGAGTGGATTTGAACAAATCACATCAAATCATATCCTTTTAGGCACACTCCGTTTGTCAAGGGTCTAGCCCTTAGAATCTTAGAATGGATTTAATTCAATTTGGAGGGGGTTTGAAAATTCCGAGACCCCCTTTGAAGAGTCCAAGCCAGCAACAAAGGGGGGTCGAAGGAAGCCCCTTTGAATGGCCCTGAATAAGAGGCCATAGGGGCCGGAGAACCCCTCCCCCCCTCCCTTCAACAGCCCTGAATAAGAGACCAGAATATGACCTGTAATATCGTTTTTACCTCCAGGTACAGAGTACCGACCTACACAGACACCAGAAATGTTATTCAGCGACTCTGAAGTCTGACTACTGAAATGTGAACGATTGGCAATTAACCAGACACCAGAAATGTTATTCGGTGACCGAAGTCTGACTACTGAAATGTGAACGATTGGCAATTAACTAGTGGTGGAGCAAATATTGCTCTAAAACCTGGTACCTAATACCTATATTTTTTATTTTTTTAAGTTTTAAAAGATGAGTGTTTCACCGCCGTTTTTATTTCGTAGCGCTACGAAAATGAAACAACTGCTACATTGGACGCTTGTGGTCTGTGTCGTAGCATGCCCATCCCGTAGTATGCCTCTCATCAGATGGGCGAGAAGAGACACAATACTTCCCATTTAGGTGCTGGCTCAACACGAGAACACCAGAAAGTAACCCGTTGAAATATTTGCAATCGAAAAACGAGTACAAATTTTTGTCGATGGTGGGATTCGAACCCGGGACCTTCTGCATGGCAAGCAAGCGGGTGACTGAAGTCTGACTACTGAAATGTGACCTATTCGCAATTAACTAGTGGTGGAGCAAATATTGCTCTAAAACCTGGTACCTATATGGTTCCAGTATACACTGTAGTTTGTGCAGGTAGATACCTACAAACTACTTGTACTTGAAACAAAGTGATATTTTTTTGTCTGAAGTTCCAGTATACACTGTAGTTTGTGCAGGTAGATACCTACAAACTACTTGTACTTGAAACAAAGTGATATTTTTTTGTCTGAATTTAATGAATCCATCAAATCCAGATTCATTTTGAAAAAAAAAATGTTCTGAAAATCCGAATTCAGTGATACTTGAATCCTTTGAATCCGGATACGATGGATTAAATACAAAAAAAAACCCTCAATAGATCGGCTTTCTCAATTTTAACCTAAAGATACCCAGATGGCAAGCAAGAGCGGTACCGCTGGACCAACCTACCAAAAAGAATGCTACCTTTTCATCAGGTTTGTTTTTTTTACATAAAACTAAGACGTCCCCACTGATAAATCTTCAGGCTGAATGAACAGTGGAGGTACTAAATATAGCAGTCTACCTTGTCCCTCGTGATGTAATATTGTAATATTTACATGAGTTCTCAGTCTCAGGTTTAATAATTACAAGACAAGTATTCAATGAATGAGGTAATCCTCATTATCACGAACATAGGGTGAACAAAGTGAACAACGTTTTGTAAAAATATGAACATGAGTCGCTGTGAGTGACCCTGGACAAAAAAAAAAAGATTATAGATATCAGTAGGTATATCGCAAATTTGAAAGATAAGAAGTTCATCAAAATGTATAGCGGAAGTAGCGGAACAAATACATATTTACTTATTTCATAGTTTAAAAAATACAATAAAATGTCGAATAGCAGACTTTATTTACAACGATGAAGAAGTTCATCAAAATGTATAGCGGAACGAATACATATTTACTTATTTACATAGTTAAAAAAATACAATAAAGTGTCAAAAAGCAGACTTTATTTACAACAATGTTTTTTTTTTTTTTTTTACGAATTTTAATACAAAATTAACTTAATTTTCTCCTCTATCTCTTTCTCTTTTTTCCACAAAAAACCTTTGGTTGTAAATTTTCACCTTCTAGTCACCTTCAAACGCAATGTGCGGAAGGTCTAAATCTCTCACATAGATATTCCCTCTAAAGGGACATTTCAGTTTCAGTCCTATCCCAGCAGGATAAACAAGGTATATTCGGTATATTCTATTTTATTCTCACATAAATATTCCCTCACTAGATATTATCCCTCAGCAAACTCTTCTTATCCGCGGCCCGATTCATATTCCAATGCCCCCCACACCGACAGGCCTGCACCCAGCGGCCTTCCCACGCCCGCACGGCCGCGGTTCGAGCCATACTGAGGACCTGGGTTCGACCCCCGCACCGGGTACAGGATTTGATCAGGGGCGGGTGGCGCCCTAGGTAGACGTGACGGATAATATCCGTGTATTGCCGGGAAGTAGGGGAGGGGGCGAGCAGGCAGTCTTCGCTGTACGAGGAGACCGGGTCGCTTCCGTACTCCATCTAAAACAAGTGAGGTGTGATAGTGAATGAGATATTGTTAAGATAAAATATAAAAGTTAAGATGAGATAAAAGCAAAAAAAAAAGTAGTCTGGCTAGGGGACTTTAAGAAAAAAATAGTCTGGCTGGAGGACTTTAAACATGGAGCAAAGGTTGATTGCGACAGGTAAAATCCATATGTGGGGGGCATTGGAATATGAATCCACTCGTAAAATTTGAAGCCAAAACTAAATATCAGCCTAAAATCAATCACTCTAGCTAGGACTGATTGAAAGGCTAATAAAAAAAGCTGACCCCCGGCTGTACACGGTAAAAGGCGAAGATTATTAAGATAAAAGAAGAAATCGATACAAATAAGGGCTTAAAGACATTAGATCAATATCAAGGCCATTCCATCTCGTATGACACTTGGCCATTTAATATACATAGTATCATCAAGAGTAAATTCGGCCAAACAGGCTGCGAAATCAGGCCATTTTTCCCGAACCTAAATTTGTCAAAAGGACAGAATTTTTTTCAGAGAGTTTACTTGGCAACACTGCACAATACTTACACACAGCGGCGCAAACGTCTGATAGAAGAGCGGATTGGCAACGTCGCACACGTTCTCATACAACTGAGTCAGGCTCGGAATGACCACCTGAGACAAAAAAGAAACAGTAAGAAGACATTTTATATACCTAAGGCCAAAGCTTTTCAATACATTACCAATTACACTTGCACAAATACCAATAATTTTGATAAAAAGATGCCTTGTACCACTATTGAATGAATACATCAAAACAGAAGAATATAATCAAGTATTGGAAGTACTGGAATGAAAAAGTATGTACGTAACTTCATGGTCTGTGTTGCAGCTTGTTATTCATCAGTCTGACGGTTTATGAGGGCAAGAGATAGTTTACCAATCATTTATTAAATAATTATTAATTGAGTATACAATTTAATTTAATAAAAAAGCTACATAAACTGAACCCCTCCTTAGTCGCCACAATTGTAGACAAGGAGTAAAATCAGCAATAGAGAGAGTTATTGTAAATGGTTAAAAATAAATAAAAACTCATTTATCGAACAAAAAATAACCACCTGGTTTTGCAGCACCATACACTCGTCCACCAGACTTTCGTCCAACCCTGTAAGCGCCACGTCCTTGTTGTGTATCATACGGGATAGGAGTTTATACAGGGTGGCCAAAACGTCCAAGCTGTCGAAACAGCAGATGAATACCGGTAAACAGGAGGAGCGAAGGAGACCCCAGATGCGAATGATGACGATTAGTTCACGTAGGGTGTTGAGAACGCAACTGTCAGACATGATGTCATACTGGAAACACATAAGGGAAGTGAAATAATTAAATATTTGAACTACAGTAACCTAAGCTTAAACTAAAATTTGTCAAGAGAAAAAATTATAACCCCCGAGTTTAGGGTCTCCTATTAACTCTTCATCAGGGCCGTATTTAGGGTGGCTGAGCAACGTTTCACATGGTTAGTATCCGGACCAACCGTTTAGGAGAAAATAGAGAAAAAGTGGAGAAAAACGCTATCTTGGCCCCTTCATTGCATAACCAAACAAGCTCGAAACTGTAGGGCCGTTGAGGCACGGGTTATCTTTATCCGATCGATCTGAAATTTTTTTACAGATTTTTTTATTTATATTGGAACCACTTTGGGGGGGCGTCCCGGTTAAATTTCCAACTTTCGTAAAGTAAGGGCCACCCTAGTCCGGATGGTAGACCATCTGTCCAATCGTGGGGTCCTGGCTTTTCCCGGCCTTACTGGAAGAAATTTAAGATGAAGTTTAAGGTGAGGTTGTGAGTAGGCGGCTACCTCGTCACCAAAGGAAGGGTAAAACCCCCGTCACTAAAACCCTTAACTGTTATACAGTGACGTTAAACACTTAAACCTGTATCAAACAAATAAAAAGAAGAAGGAAGGGGACTTTTTTTAAAAAACAAGATACATTGTTTTATTTTGAACAACAGAGAACATGACAATTACCAGACAAGCACCAAACAAAAAATAAATTAGATGAATATTTTCTTAAAATACCAATTGAAATAGTGTGGAAATCTTAAAGTTTTAAGGTATAATAAAGAAATATGAATTATATTAATAAATGGTTACTTACATGGTTATTCTTCTTGTGTTCCGCATATCGGCCCACAATGTTAAGTGCGAGGTTGGCTATCCACTGTATCAACTGTTGTAGGCTTTGCAGAGTGCTGGGCTCCACAGTAAACTCCTTAGCTCCTAGATTAAGCAGTACCTTGTCTACATCAGATACAGTAGGGTCTGCAATGGCAGCAGCCAGACTTTCTGCAGGTCCTGTAAGTAAAGTTTATAAGATATCAACTGTAGACTATGTGCTGGCTCTAATCTAGCTAGGTGATTGCTTTGGGCTGACATTTGGTTTTAATTACAAAAGTTTTACGAGTGGATGCCCTTCGCACTCAACCTTTGCTATTTCTTTAGCAAGGGGAATTCAGGCTGGTCTACTCCCTGTTTAAAGTCCTGGCTGAGGGACCACTGGACTAACCGTGCCCCTATTTGTCTCTTAAAGCTACTCAGTAGGTAACTTAGCTGATTAGTGCCTACTTAGGTACATACCTTCTTTTTTTCTTTAATTATATTGCGCCAACAACATACCTGCATATTGGTGAGCAGATTATTTTCTCTGTCCTTGGCATTAGCATTGGTAATTGGTATTTTTTTTAGCTAAATCCCCTTTAGGGGTGAGCTTTTTTTGTATTTATTTTATCTTACCTTTATTGGTAGATACCTACATATTTTTTCCCCATGAGGCGCTCTAAAACATTTTTTTTTTTTTGTAGGTATAAATTTATATCCAGCCAGCCTAGTTAGCTTAGTTGGTAGCGCGTCTGCCTTGTAAGCGCTAGGACGCGGGTTCGATTCCCGCCCGGGGCGGATTTTATCCTTTTTTGTTCGATAAATGAGTTTTTATTTATTTTTAACCATTTACAATAACTCTCTCTATTGCTGATTTTACTCCTTGTCTACAATTGTGGCGACTAAGGAGGGGTTCAGTTTATGTAG
Organism: Diaphorina citri; assembly: GCF_000475195.1. Classification (NCBI taxonomy): domain Eukaryota; kingdom Metazoa; phylum Arthropoda; class Insecta; order Hemiptera; family Psyllidae; genus Diaphorina; species Diaphorina citri. The sequence goes on from NW_007377507.1 coordinate 188,306, forward strand.
CTTTTTTATTAAATTAAATTGTATACTCAATTAATAATTATTTAATAAATGATTGGTAAACTATCTCTTGCCCTCATAAACCGTCAGACTGATGAATAACAAGCTGCAACACAGACCATGAAGTTACGTACATACTTCTTCATTCCAGTACGTCCAATACTTGGTTATATTCTTCTGTTTTGATGTATTCATTCAATAGTGGTACAAGGCATCTTTTTATCAAAGTTCTTGGTATTTGTGTGAGTGTAATTGGTAATATATTGAAAAGCTTTGGTGTTAGGTATATAAAATGTCTTCTTCAGTACTGTTTTTTTGTCATTGACTCTTGATTCCTTTTCCCATCCACTATTGTGACCATTTCTCACCAACATCAGTGGTGTAGTGGTTGGCGCGGTGGACTTCGCATCTGGAGGTCGGTGGTTCGAGTCCAAGTCAAGTCAAAATTTAACGTAGAACATTAGGTAGGGAACAGCATTTGCGACAAGCATTTATGCTTAGCACAATTAAAATTTCTTTTTTTTTTTTAATTTATTTCTCAGTCAGCTCCCATGGCATTGGTATTTGTGCAAGTGTAATTGGTAATGTATTGAAAAGCTTTGGCCTTAGGTATATAAAATGTCTTCTTACTGTTTCTTTTTTGTCTCAGGTGGTCATTCCGAGCCTGACTCAGTTGTATGAGAACGTGTGCGACGTTGCCAATCCGCTCTTCTATCAGACGTTTGCGCCGCTGTGTGTAAGTATTGTGCAGTGTTGCCAAGTAAACTCTCTGAAAAAAATTCTGTCCTTTTGACAAATTTAGGTTCGGGAAAAATGGCCTGATTTCGCAGCCTGTTTGGCCGAATTTACTCTTGATGATACTATGTATATTAAATGGCCAAGTGTCATACGAGATGGAATGGCCTTGATATTGATCTAATGTCTTTAAGCCCTTATTTGTATCGATTTCTTCTTTTATCTTAATAATCTTCGCCTTTTACCGTGTACAGCCGGGGGTCAGCTTTTTTTATTAGCCTTTCAATCAGTCCTAGCTAGAGTGATTGATTTTAGGCTGATATTTAGTTTTGGCTTCAAATTTTACGAGTGGATTCATATTCCAATGCCCCCCACATATGGATTTTACCTGTCGCAATCAACCTTTGCTCCATGTTTAAAGTCCTCCAGCCAGACTATTTTTTTCTTAAAGTCCCCTAGCCAGACTACTTTTTTTTTGCTTTTATCTTTAAGTAAAGAGAGTAGGTACTTACCTTTTTTATGTAGACGTTTTATTTTAGCCAATTTACCTTTTTTATGAATATCTACTTATTAATTTACATTTGTTTAACTATTTTACGCACTACGTACCTACCTACTATCATTTATGTTGATATTAAGTATTGGAGGTATTTAATTTATTTTACCACGTGGGTTCTTTTTGAGGAAAACGGTTAATCTAATGAGGAATGCTGTCCCGAATTAAGTATTTCTGTGTATTGGTTATGGCCATAGCTTGGTTGTAGCATTGATAATTCAGAAATTAAATTGATTATAAATGAAATTAATTAACGTGACATGCCTATAATGAATTAATCAGGTTTTAAATGACCAAAGTGATTAAAGGTTACAAAGATTTGAAGATTAGATTAGCATTTGAAGATTAGATTAGCATTTGAAGATTAGATTAATAAAGGTTACAAGGATTTAGAGATTAGATTTAATATTTTTGAAGATTTTCAGATTATTTTCTCCGTCCTTGATATTAGCTTGGTAATTGGTATTTTTTTTTTTTTGCTAAATCCCCTTTAGGGTTGAGCTATTTTTTTTATATTTATTTTATCTTACCTTTATTGGTAGATACCTAGATATTTTTTCCCCATGAGGCGCTCTAAAACATTTTTTTGTAGGTATAAATTTATATCCGGTACGAGCAGGTACCAGTACCTACCTATTGGATTTTTTTGCCTTAACAGACACTCTGTAGGACATTATTGTTTGCATTTTTTTCTATGTTTATATTTTTTTGCTTATCAAATGCAAAAAGTTAATCTTTTTTTTTATCATTTATATTTTTATCATTATTTTTTTTTTCCGTTATCTTCCTAATCATATTAAAACTTAGTCAAGTGCACTGGTCTTCAATTTGACCCCCTCAAATCGCTCTGACCCCTTGGGCCTAGATAATAGCATTACCTAGTTCCCCTCTCTCTAGTCCCTCCCCCCCGGTTTCTGAGTACCACAAGTACCAGTCAGTTCTTCAGTTATTCTTTGATTGAGTTCCTTATTCGTTCGAATCCAGGTTGCCAGGATATTTTGTAATAATCGTATTGAGAAACGAAAGGTGAATAAACAATTGTTATTGTTGTGAACACATAACATACGTACATATTTTGTGAATACATAATAATTGTAGGTGTTGTTGTGTATGGTTAGTTGGATTAAATCTTATGTCCTGAACTTTTTGTAAGTATGTAGGGTAAGTGTACCATTTATTCGCCCACCTAAAAAACGTACCATTTATTGGCCCACCTGTACCATACGCCACATAAGTCTGAGAATATAATCTGAGCTGGTTGGGCAATGTACTCGCTTGTATTGATAGAAAAGGCCAGTTCTTCTTGTACTAGATGATTAACGTGACAGAACTCAATTGTCTGATTACGGGTGAGTAATATAATCTGAGCTGGTTGGGCAATGTACTCGCGTGTATTAATAGGAAAGGTCAAGTACCAAGTTCGAGCGACTTAGGTCCGAAATAGCGGTCGGACCGTACTTTCTGGAAACAAGGCCCAAGGATACTTTTGATCCACATAATTTATTGAATCTCTGTGCCAAGTTGGAGCAAATTTAGCTGAAATCTAAAGGCCCGAGCATTGCGAACTCTTTTTGGGCTTTATCAAAGATTTGGCGTTAAATAGCGGCCGAGCCGTACATTTCTCGAGGTCCGGCCCGCAGACACTTTTAATCATCATTAATTATGGAAGGTGTCTGCAATTTGAGCGACCTGTGGCTAAAGGTAAATACATAGTAATAAGGTGTGTTCCCCCCTCTCCCTTAACATTGTTTGAGAAATTGACTCTTGATTCCTTTTCCCATCCACTATTGTGACCATTTCTCACCTACATCAGTGGTGTAGTGGTTAGCGCGGTGGACTTCGCGTCTGGAGGTTGGTGGTTCGAGTCCAAGTCTAGTCATAAAATTTAACGTAGTACATTAGGAAGGGAACAGCATTTGCGACAAGCATTTATGCTTAGCACAATTAATTTTTTTTTTATATTTCTCAGGTTTCGATCCGTGGGACATTCTGATTTCCCTTCGACCCAACATGCTGGAAGCGGTATGCGATAAGTTTACCGACAATTTCCAACGCCAGAGCGCAGCAGTACAGCAGTTGGAATACAATTCCTTCCTGCAGATGAAAATCAACCTCATCAAAATCATGCCCAATGGTGAGTGATGAAGTCCGATCTCGCTTGTTGCTCGGAAAGTAATCGTGTCGTGTGTAGTGTGAACACTCTCATTTAAATTACATTTCCTACAGGACATTCGGGAAAAAATCGGATGAAACTCACCACATCGACAAGTGGGAACTGGCCTTGACAGTACCAGTTTATAATTGAAAATACGAGTAGGAGTTTTTTTTAGATGTTTGATAGAGCCCATAGAGGGAACTGTAACCCTTAAGGTCTTATTGTCTCGAAAGCGAAAAGAGAAGGAAGACAGGATAGGAGAAAGCCAGCCGTTCTGAGAACGAACCCCCATATATTTAGGATAAACTTTGCTGCAGGCGGTAATCGAACCCGCGACCTAGCGCCTTCCAGGCTAAGTAGACTGACATTGTTTAAATAAATCCTAATGTTCAAATTGTTTGAATAAATCTGACCTACTCTGTATTTTCTCTTCCAGGCAATAGCAAAAGCATAGATCTCACCTACCTATCAATGCTGAACAGTATATCTACAGCGTTCAAGAGTTTACTGAGACCATCAGATCTGGCTAGTCCCGACAAAGGTAAGAGATCACTTAGGTTAAGCTACAAGGTGCATGGTGAGGATCTGGAAAAGAGAGGTCCAAAAATATGAGGTGAAAAAGGGAGGATTAAAAATAATAGGTTTACTAGTTTAAAAAAAAAAAAAAAAGATGAGTGTTCCACCGCCGTTTTTATTTATTTTCAGAACATTTTTTTTTTTTTCAAAATGAATCTGGATTTGATGGATTCATTAAATTCAGACAAATAATCTCACTTTGTTTGAAGTACAAGTAGCATTGTAGGTGTACAAACTACAGTGTATACTGGAGCGAAAATTGACAGTAGGTACCAGGATTCATAGCAATATTTGCTCCACCACTAGTTAATTGCCAATCGTTCACATTTCAGTAGTCAGACTTCAGAGTCGCTGAATAACATTTCTGGTGTCTGTGTAGGTCGGTACTCTGTACCTGGAGGTAAAAACGATATTACAGGTCATATTCTGGTCTCTTATTCAGGGCTGTTGAAGGGAGGGGGGGAGGGGTTCTCCGGCCCCTATGGCCTCTTATTCAGGGCCATTCAAAGGGGCTTCCTTCGACCCCCCTTTGTTGCTGGCTTGGACTCTTCAAAGGGGGTCTCGGAATTTTCAAACCCCCTCCAAATTGAATTAAATCCATTCTAAGATTCTAAGGGCTAGACCCTTGACAAACGGAGTGTGCCTAAAAGGATATGATTTGATGTGATTTGTTCAAATCCACTCGACCCCAAATATTAAAATGGAATTTTTAATTGTGTTAAGCATAAATGCTTGTCACAAATGTCGTTCCCCGCTTAATGCACTACGCTAAATTTTTTGACTTGACTTGGAAGTATTTCTGGGTATTGGTTATGGCCATAGCTTGGTTGTAGCATTGATAATTCAGAAATTAAATTGATTATAAATGAAATTAATTAATTAACGTGACATCCCTTTAATAATGAATTAATCAGGTTTTAAATGACCAAAGTGATTAAAGGTTACAAAGATTTGAAGATTAGATTAGCATTTGAAGATTAGATTAATAAAGGTTACAAGGATTTAGAGATTAGATTTAATATTTTTGAAGATTTTCATACGAGTCATTGTTTTATTTCAAGGGCCAACTCGTTAAAATATCAGCATCATTATGTGCGTTGAATATGATCGTGATTATGATTACCTATGATGTCATAAATGACATACATATAAAATTTGAGTTGTTATTCTTGTGGTAATCTCATGTCATCAATCTTGTGGTAGGAAATGTTAACCAGAAGCGGTCCTAAAATTTCGTCACTTTTTTTTCCAAACCATATTATCAGGTACCTACCGGTTTTAAGGTAGAAGGAAGGAGGTAGGTAAGAAAAAAAAAAGTTCCCAATGTAGGTAAATATGTAGGTACCTATGTACATTGGGTATAAGAATACCATAGAAATAATACCTCATTTATACCAAACCATATTATCAGGTACCTACCGGTTTTAAGGTAGAAGGAAGGAGGTAGGTAAGAAAAAAAAAAAGTTCCCAATGTAGGTAAATATGTAGGTACCTATGTACATTGGGTATAAGAATACCATAGAAATAATACCTCATTTATACTGGTAGGAGGGGACTAAAAAATCCCTTTACCTCCGCAGTCCAGAGTAGGGGGATCCGAGTGTCCTTATTTTGAGAACCACTCAGTAGTCTTACATTATCCCGTCCATAAATAAGAACCTAAAAAGCCGACCCCCGGCTGTACACGGTAAAAGGCGAAGATTATTAAGATAAAAGAAGAAAGAAGAAATCGAGACAAATAAGGGGATAAAGACATTAGATCAATACCAAGGCCATTCCATCTCGTATGACACTTGGCCATTTAATATACATAGTATCATCAAGAGTAAATTCGAGGTTTAAACCCTCTCTGTTAAAGAGTACGAGGCCTTTTTAGCCGCAAGGGCCTAACCTATTTATTTCTCCTACTATTTAAAATGTTCCAAATTTTAGAGCTTGGTAACCCGTAACAGATAGAGTCGTATTCAAGGGGGACTCAGTGAACTGGATACCGAAAACTTGGAGCATTCACCCCCCCCTTCCCCCCCTAGGTCTTAACGGGGCTCGGGGAAATGCCCCTTTCCCACTTTCAGAAGGCCCTGCTTCTGTCAGAAGCCCCTACTTCTGTCAGAAGCCCCTACTTCTGTCAGAAGCAGGCCTCCACTCTCAGAAGTCCTGATTTCTTGTTCTAATGATTTCAGGGATCGGCAAGGAAACAGCCAAAGACCTGGCAAAGAGAGGAGCCAAAGTAATCATGGCCTGTCGAAACTTGGAACTTGCCAACAAAGTTCGAGGTAAATTAACACCCTCCGCCGTCATCAGGATAAAATCCGCCCCGGGCGGGAATCGAGCCCGCGGCCTAGCGCTTACAAGGCAGACGGAAAGCTAGATGTTAAGAGGACCAGATAAAACAAAGTTCAAATTTCGGCCCGGGCGATTAAAAGGCAGACGCGCTATCTTATTATTATTATTATTTTTTTTTTTTTTCGGTAAGGCGCTTTAACACTACGTGTTAAGCAGGTCGTTCGCGCCGTATCTTAAATTTTGTAACTTGCTTTTGAGTAACTGTCACTGCGCCGATTGACTTTAAACTTGGTGTATGTTAGTATTAGTAACCTTCGTGTTAGAGTGAGTATCACATTAGACTTTCCCACCAAAGGTCCCGGGTTCGATTCGATGCTCGGTCTCGTGTGAACAATATTGAGTAGCTACTTTAATCCAATTTTAAAATTTTCACTTGTTTTTCAGATCTGCTCAAAAAGTCCTCCCCCTCTCGCATAGTCATAGTGGCTAGCGAACTCTACCGTTTTGCTACGGTCAACTTGGACTCTCCCAACCCAACCAATGATGTCATAAATGACATACATATAAAATTTGAGTCGTTATTCTTGTGGTAATCTCATGTCATCAATCTTGTGGTAGGAAATGTTAACCAGAAGCGGTCCTAAAATTTCGTCACTTTTTTTCCATAAGGGCCAACTCGTTAAAATATCAGCATCATTACGTGCGTTGAATATGATCATGATTATGATTACCTACCTTCCTACCTATGATGTCATAAATGACATACATATAAAATTTGAGTCGTTATTCTTGTGGTAATCTCACGTCATCAATCTTGTGGTAGGAAATGTTACCAGAAGCGGTCCTAAAATTTCGTCACTTTTTTTTCCAAACCATATTATGTATTAGGTACCTACCGCTTTGAAGGTAGAAGGAAGGAGGTAGGTAAGAAAAAAAAAAAAAAAAAAAAAAAAAAAAAAACCCAATGAAGAAAAAAATGGGGGGAGGAAAAAAAAAAAAAAAAAAAAAAAAAAAAAAAAAATCCCAATGTAGGTAAATATGTAGGTACCTATATACATTGGGTATAAGAATACCATAGAAATAATACCTCATTACTGGTAGGAGGGGACTAAAAAATCCTCTTTACCCTCTGCAGTCAAAAGTAGGGGGATCCGTGTGTCCTTATTTTGAGAACCACTCAGTAGTCTTACATCATACCGTCCATAAATAAGAACCTATTTCTGAACCAAACAAGGAGACCTATGGTCGAAGGGCTAGGCCGCGGGTTCGATTCCCGCCCGGGGCGGATTTTATCCTGATGGGATAATGTTCGTTCTCGGAAGGGCTGGCTTTCTCCTATCCTGTCTTCCTTTTCTCTCTTCGATTTCGGGACGATAAGACCTTAGCAGTTACAGTTCCCTCTGTCAAACCTGTTTTTTTTTTATTTATTTTTTATTTTTAAAGAAAAAAGTAGTTAACGTCACTGTATAACTGTCAAAGAATTTTTAGTATAGTTTTGTACCCTTCATTTCGTGACAAACTATCCGCCAGCTCATATTGACCTCAACTAGCCTGAGGGTGAGGTTTTTCCCATGACAATTATTTTCATAACTCTAATGCGCATCTTCAATTCAATTCTATTTTCATCACAATGGTACGTTATTGATTACCTATTAAATCTTCTTCTTCTTCTTCAAGTTAATAATATGATTTTTTTTTTTTTCATTATTAATTTAGATAGGCAGGAAACTCAAGTGCACTGGTCTTCAATTTGACCCCCTCAAATCGCTCTGACCACTAGATAATAGCATTACCTAGTCCCATAGCATTATCTAGTCCCCTCTCTCTAGTCCCCCCCCCGGTTTCTGAGTACCACAAGTACCAGTCAGTTCTTCAGTTATTCTTTGGTTGAGTTCCTTATTCCTTCGAATCCAGGTTGCCAGGATATTTTGTAATAATCGTATTGAGAAACGAATGTTGAATAAACAATTGTTATTGTTGTGAACACATAACATACATATTTTGTGAATACATAATTGTAGGTGTTGTTGTGTATGGTTAGTTGGATTAAATCTTATGTCCTGAACTTTTTGTAAGTAGGTAGGTACCCACCTTTTTTTGTTGATCATTTTTTATTATTTCTTTAATTTGTTATTTTTTTGTTAATCTATTTTTTTTTATTATTGTTATTTGGTATTTTTTGTTGGTGTTAGTGTTTTTTTTTAAATCCATCTTTGTTTATAATCTTTTTTTTTATGTACCTATCACCAGACCTATTTATATGAATTATTTTTTATAATTAATAACTAATGATATTCATATTTTACCTATGATAATATTTTAGTTTGACCTTTTTCCAAGATCTCCGCTAATTCTTTTTCTCAATAGATCTACCAGTAATTTAGGGTAATTGGGTACGTGTGAATTTTAAATTGACTTCTTAATTGTTTAGGTTTACCTACACGACTATACATTTGCTGAAGTTCTAAGGTGAGTAAAGAGAGTAGGTACCTACTTACCTTTTTTATGTAGACGTTTTATTTTAGCCAATTTACCTTTTTTATGAACATTTACTTATTAATTTACATTTGTTTAACGTATTTTACGCACACGTATCTACCTACTATCATTTATGTTGATATTAAGTATTGGAGGTAGGTATTTAATTTACCACGTGGGTTCTTTTTGAGGAAAACGGTTAATCTAATGAGGCATGCTGTCCCGAATTAAGTATTTCTGTGTATTGGTTATGGCCATAGCTTGGTTGTAGCATTGATAATTCAGAAATTAAATTGATTATATTAGGCCGAATTTACTCTTGATGATACTATGTATAAAATCAATGGCCAAGTGTTATACGAGATGGAATGGCCTTGGTATTGATCTAATGTCTTTAACCCCTTATTTGTCTCGATTTCTTCTTTCTTCTTTTATCTTAATAATCTTTGCCTTTTACCGTGTACACCCGGGGGTCGCCTTTTTTTTATCAGCCTCTCAATCAGTCCTAGCTAGAGTGATTGATTTTAGGCTGATATTTAGTTTTGGCTTCAAATTTTATGAGTGGATTCATATTCCAATGCCCCCCACATATGGATTTTACCCGTCGCAATCAACCTTTGCTCCATGTTTAAAGTCCTCCAGCCAGACTATTTTTTTCTTAAAGTCCCCTAGCCAGACTACTTTTTTTTTTGCTTTTATCTCATCTTAACTTTTATATTTTATCTTAACAATATCTCATTCACTATCACACCTCACTTGTTTTAGATGGACGTGACATCCCTTCAACAATGAATTGATCAGGCACACAAGTGTGTCTGAAAGAATGTGATGTGTTCTTGTGTTCCAATTCACAAAAACCCAAAGTTAGACAAATGACAAAAGTGAAGGTTACAAAGATTTGAAGATTAGATTAATAAAGGTTACAAGGATTTAGAGATTAGATTTAATATTTTTGAAGATTTTCATACGAGTCATTGTTTTATTGATTGCCAGGCAGGCCCGTTACTTTCCAAACCAACTAGGTATTAGGTGACAACCACCTCTACCACAAGATAAAATAGAGGGACCTGTAACAACGGAGTTCCGATATCGAAAAAAGGACAGGGTAGGAAAAAAGGTAGATGTTTTTTTTTTTTTTTTTTTTTTTTTTAGGGGGTTGACTTTCTTTCTCTCTTTTCAACACGCGTGTTAAAAATCTCACGTCCCCTGATAAAAGTTCATTAGCTTTGAGAAATACACAGTCCTTGTACTTTGTACTTGAAATAAATATCAACACACGTTGTGTGGCGCTCACACCAATACTCAACACTCAAATATAATCTTACATAGAAAACAACCGAGGTTCTCGTTTCTCCACAATTTCCATCTCTGAAGTATAAATAACACTTCCAAATTCTTGGCCAGCACCTCCAACCTCAGTGGTGTAGTGGTTAGCACGGTGGACTCTGAATCTAAAGGTTGGTGGTTCGACTTCTAGCCAAGTCATAGAATTTAGCGTAGTTTATTAAGCGGAGAACGACATTTGTGACAAGCATTTAAATATGCTTTACACCATTAAAAATTCCTTTTAGTTAGAAGTTATAGCGTGACGTTAAGCCCCCATCGTTTCTTCTGTTTCTAGTACTGAAAAGAAGCTGGATGTGCTGATAAACAATGCTGGCATGGCGGACACCTTTACCAAGAAGACCACAGAGAAACGAGAACCTGGGTTGTTCTCTATGTAAGATTATATTTTAGTGTTGGGTGTTGTTGTGAGCGCCACAGTTGTTTCCCTATCGATAAGCTTTATCTTCCACAAAAGAGTCTTTATCTTCCAGTGATAAAACAAAGGAGGCCTAAACACAAAATTCATTTGTTTACATGACCAGCTGGGATAAGGCCAGCTACTCACTATCAGGTACACCTGATTAGGTCCGTCCGTCAGGTTTACCTGGTAGTGTGTGTCCTCATCACGTAGACCTAACAGGCGGACCTTTTCAGCCGTACCTGTCAGGTCTACCTGATAGTGTGTGTGCTCATCAGGTATCAGGTAGACCTGACAGAGAAGGCCCTGCTTCTGTCAGAAGCCCCTACTTTTGTCAGAAGCAGGCCCCCACTCTCAGAAGCAGGCCCCCACTCTCAGAAGTCCTGATTTCTTGTTCTAATGATTTCAGGGATCGGCAAGGAAACAGCCAAAGATCTGGCAAAGAGAGGAGCCAAAGTAATCATGGCCTGTCGAAACTTGGAACTTGCCAACAAAGTTCGAGGTAAATTAACACCCTCCGCCGCCGTTTTTATTAGCAATTAATGAACTGCTACATTAGACTCTTGTCGTCCTTGTCATAGCATGCTATCCCGTAGTATGTCCCTCATCAGATGGGCGAGAAGAGGCAATACTTCCGAGGCCGCGGGTTCGAATCCCGCCCGGGTCGGATTTTATCCTGAACGGATAAGGTTCGTTCTCGGAACGGCTGGCTTTCTGCTATCCTGTCTTCCTTATCTCTTCGCTTTCGGGACGATCAGACCCTATCAGTTACAATTCCCTCTATCAAACTTTTTTTTTTTCAAGTTCTTTCTCATTTGCTTGTGCTTCCTCATTTCAGAACAAATTGTAGCGGAGACCGGCAATGACAGCGTGGTGGTGAAAAAACTCAACCTCTCCTCACTCCAATCTGTCAGGGAGTTTGCTGCTGACATCTATCGGTAAGTAAATTGGTAAAGAATTTAGTAATTAACGCACAGTTAAAGCGCCTAAAAAAAGGGGGGGGGAACAGTAAGGCGAAAGAATTTAGTATAATATGTACTTTTCCAGTACCATTGGAAACAAACCGGGTTACCACGCTCTGCTACCAAAAACATGACTAGTTCGGAAGATAGCGCGCCTATCTTGTAAGCGCTAGGTTGCTCGATTCCCGCCCGAGGCGAACTTTATCCTAAACAGGCAAAGTTTGTTCTCGGAACGACTGGCTTAAACCTATCCTGTCTTCCTTCTCCCTTCGATTTCGTAACCTAAAGACCTTTGTTTTTATACATAGCTCCCTCCATCAAATCTCTTATTTTTACTATCATTATTTAGCAGTTATAATACCAACCTCAGTGGTGTAGTGGTTAGTACGGTGGACTCTGATTCTAAAGGTTGGTGGTTCGAGTCCTAGCCAAGTCATAAAATTTAGCGTAGTTTATTAAGCGGAGAACGACATTTGTGACAAGCCTTTAAATTTGCTTTCCACAATTAAAAATTCCTTTTAGTTAGAAGTTATAGCGTGACGTTAAGCCCCTGTTGTTTCTTCTGTTTCTAGTACTGAAAAGAAGCTGGATGTGCTGATAAACAATGCTGGCATGGCGGACACCTTTACCAAGAAGACCACAGATAAACACTCTCTCTTTCACTCAAACATAGATTAGGACAAGGAAGGAAAAGTATTTGAGCTTGAAATCAGGAGTCTTTATCTTCCAGTGATAAAAACAAAGAAGGCCTAAACACAACATTTATTTGTTTACTTGACCAGCTGGGATAAGGCCAGCTATTCACTATCAGGTACACCTGATTAGGTCCGTCAGGTTTACCTAGTAGTGTGTGTCCTCATCACGTAGACCTGACAGGCGCACCTTTTCAGCCGTACCTGTCAGGTCTACCTGATAGTGTGTGTGCTCATCAGGTATCAGGTAGACCTGACAGGCGGACTTGATCAGCCGTACCTGTCAGGTCTGCCTGATAGTGAGTGGCTGGCCTAATACTTATGTAGATTTTGATAGCAGAGCGTGGTAACGAGGTTCGTTTCCAAGGGTACTGGAATACTGGAAATTAGTTACGTAGATTTTGGTAGCAGAGCGTGGTAACGCGGTTCGTTTCCAAGGGTACTGGAATACCCGCAGTCCAGAGTAGGGGGATCCGAGTGTCCTTATTTTGAGAACCACTCAGTAGTCTTACATTATCCCGTCCATAAATAAGAACCTATTTCTGAACCAAACAAGGAGACCTATTAGGGACTTAAATACTCATCAGTACTAATAGGAACTCTGATGTTTTAACCTTGATTCCAAAAATGAAAGTCATAACCCCAAAGTGTTTAGGTAGCCTTCGTGTAGCTAACTACCTATCCTCCTAAGTACTGAGTACCTACTTAGGTGCCCCGTGTACATTAGGTAGGTACTTCGTTATTTTTCTGGTAATTTCAATTTACCTACCTAAAGGACAGCATTAAGCAGAAAAGAACCACTCATAAAGGAAATTGTCTTATGGATGGTTCTTTTCTGCTTTAATGCTGTCCATATGTTTGTAATCAGCTCATGCGCTCCCGGGTTTAAAGTTTCATGTTTTTAAGGGGTTGGTGCCAGACTAGTTAGCTTAGTTAGAGCTTAGTCGGTAGCGTGTCTTGTAAGCGCTAGGCCGCGGGTTGGATTCCCGCCCGGGGCGGATTTTATCCTGATGGGATAATGTTCGTTCTCGGAAGGGCTGGCTTTCTTCTATCCTGTCTTCCTTTTCTCTCTTCGATTTCGGGACGATAAGACCTTAGCAGTTACAGTTCCCTCTGTTAAACCTGTTATAGCCTGAGGGTGAGGTTTTTCCCAAGACAATTATTTTCATAACTCTAATGCGCATCTTCAATTTAATTCCATTTTCATCACAATGGTACGTTATTGATTAATTGATTAGGTATACCTATTAAATCTGTTGAAGAATAAAATTCTACCATCACGAGTTTGTAGGTAGTATGTTGGTAGTGTAGGTATGTAGGTACCTACTTATTACTTCTTGTCCGCTTATGTTGTTTCTTAGAATAATTATTTAAATAATAGTTAAATGAAGTGATCTTCAGCTTGATTTGTTACGTCATATAATCATATTGGTAGTCAGATGGATTACACGAGGCCTTATTAGCATTCCAACTTCTGGCCATGTGTAAACATAAACACCACCGAAGCGACGCGACGTCGAGTAACATTCCAGAACAGTTATAGGCCAGCCACTCACTATCAGGTAGACCTGACGACAGTTACACCTAATCAGGTCTACCTGATAGTGTGTGTGCTCACCAGGTATTAGGTAGATCTGACAGGCGAACCTTTTCAGCCGTACTTACCTGTCAGGTCTACCTGATAGTGCGTGTGCTCATTAGGTATCAGGTAAACCTGAGCAGGTGTACCTGTCAAGTCTACCTGATAGTGCGTGTGCTCATTAGGTATCAGGTAAACCTGAGCAGGTGTACCTGTCAGGTCTACCTGATAGTGCGTGTGCTCATTAGGTATCAGGTAAACCTGAGCAGGTGTACCTGTCAGGTCTACCTGATAGTAACCCAACCACTCAGTTGCCGGCATACTTGTACTATGTGTCCAAATACGCCAATATTATGTTCAGTCTTGAGCTGGCTCGAAGACTAGAAGGCTCAGGTAGGTACCATTTTAACTTGGACTGATCCAACCCCCTAACTTGGACTCTTCCAACCCCTTAAGTTGGACTCTTCCGACCACTTAACTTGGACTCTTCCAACCCAACCACTCAATTGCCGGCATACTTGTACTACGTGTCCAAATACGCCAATATTATGTTTAGTCTGGAGCTGGTGCAAAGGCTCAGGTAAGTGTCATTTTAACTTGGACTGATCCAACCCCCCTAGCTTGGACTCTCCCAATCCGATAACTTGGACTCTCCCAACCCCTTAACTTGGACTCTCCCAACCCCTTAACTTGGACTCTCCCAACCACTTAACTTGGACTCTCCCAACCACTTAACTTGGACTCTCCCAACCCCTTAACTTGGACTCTCCCAACCCCTTAACTTGGACTCTCTCAACCCCTTAACTTGGACTCTCTCAACCCCTTAACTTGGACTCTCTCAACCCCTTAATTTGGACTCTCCCAACCCCTTAACTTGGACTCTCCCAACCCCTTAACTTGGATTCTCCCAACCCCTTAACTTGGACTCTCTCAACCCCTTAATTTGGACTCTCCCGACCCCTTAACTTGGACTCTCCCAACCGCTTAACTTGGATTCTCCCAACCCCTTAACTTGGACTCTCTCAACCCCTTAACTTGGACTCTCCCAACCCCTTAACTTGGACTCTCCCAACCCCTTAACTTGGACTTTCCCAACTACTTAACTTGGACTCTCCCAATCCCTTAACTTGGATTCTCCCAACCCGCTAACTGGACTCTTCCAACCCGACTACTCAGTTGCCGGCATACTTTCATGTGCTCCAAATTTTCGGAGTCTGTCCTACAGTGGTTCCGCCCCTTCCTAAGTACGGCTCTGCTTTCTGGTGTGGACTCACACAACTAATGACCCCCTATTCTCCTTCTTCCCAGGTGTAACAGTTAACTGTCTTCACCCCGGTATGATTGACTCTGGGATCTGGAGGAATGTGCCGTTCCCGCTCAACCTTCCTCTCCAACTAATAGTCAAGACGTTCTTCAAGGTAATACACGGTTGATAACAGCGAATTTTTGCAATCAAAGTTAGCGTTCCGTTAACTGCCCACTTACGTCTTACGTTTCAATTAGGTATCGTCCCATAAGTTAGAGTAAACTGTAATAGGGGGGCATTTCAGAATTAACAGCACACTAAAGGCCCGTGTGAACGGACCTTTTAGTCAAAATTTCTATTACTTTTCTCTGAGCCTTTTCACATGTTTTACACATGGCATAACTAGTCAGATATCAGGCGCTCATAGAACACCTAGGTTCTTTTTGTGGATATCACAAAAGTGCCTTTGCAATTTCCATGTTTCAATAATCTTTTTACACTGGTACTGAAGCGGATTTTATCCTGAAGGGATAAGGTTCGTACTTCGGAACGGCTGACTTTCTCCTATCCTGTCTTCCTTCTCTCTTAGATTTCGGGACGATAAGACCCTAGCACTTACAGTTCCGTCTATCGTACTTCTACTTTTAATTGCAGACCCCAGAGCAAGGAGCGCAGACCTCCATCTACCTAGCCGTATCTAAAGAAGTAGAAGGTGTCTCGGGCAAATACTTCTCCGATTGTAAGGTGAGTAAAAAAGAAATACTAATATTCTAAAGACAAATAATTAAGTATTTAAGCTGCAAAAGGTTTTTGGACAAGTGAGAGGCTGTCTCGGTGGCGTAGTGGTCACGACGCTCGCCTGGTAAACAGGAGAGCGCTGGTTCAATCCTAGCCGAGGAATGGAATTTCATCCTAATTTATTTGAGAATTTGACCACATAATAATGGAGCTCTAAGGATTAGGTGGTAGAGAACGCCTCCGGTGTTAGCTCTTTGCTCCACTCTGTTTTTAGCCTTAGCTATCATTCAGGTGCTGGGTTCGAATCCCAGCCAGGGCGGACATTTTTCTGACCAAACTTTTCCGTTTCTTGGATAGCGGAAGCGGTTCCAAGGTAGCGCGTACACCGTAGGCGAGCTACCCTCCAAGTTTTTTTTTCTTTCTTTTTAAAGACTAATGTTATCTTTTATCTTCTATAGGAGACTTCCCTATCCTCTGGTATCCAAGATATGACCAAGAACAAGAAGTACTGGGAAATATGTGAACGACTAGTCAAACTGTGAAGCTCTGTACCTTCTGGCTCCGGGGAATTTAATCCTTAGGACAGCATTGAGCAGAAACGAACCAGTCAACGAAAACCAAATATCCCCAACTCCGGAAATTTAATGCGGGAAAAGGATTAAATTTAATTCATTTAATCCTTATTTGGACAGAATTAAGCAGAAAGGAACCACTCAACAGAAACCAACCAACGGGCGGGAATCGACCCCGCGACCTAGCGCTTACAAGGCAGACGCGCTCCCCTCCAATGGGAGTAAAAAATCTATTGATTGATTAAAAACGGTATAACTGGTAAGGTTTTTAGTTAGAGGGTTTACCTTTATTCGGCGACAGCCTATACATATTAACCTCACCTGAGTGGGCCCGCGAAAAGCCAGCGGCACGCGATTTCCAAGAGAACTATTTATTTCCTATTTATCAATAAATCTTTTATCGTTTATCAATAAATAACTTTCAATTTATTCCAGTCAAGTGAAGACAACGTATTTGAACTGATTTTCCTATTATTTATTTCCGTTTTCTTTGAAATCCCAGTGTTTTGAGTAGTCCCTTACATCCGCCGCGTCCCGTCGCACAGGGGGGTATTTGACCCGAAAACCGGCTAAAACTTGATTTTACAAAAGTGCTCTTGTTAGTTTTTGAATCTAATATTTCTTACCTTTTTTTTAACTCAATTACTCAAACAGATCTTATTGTTTCTCTTTGTATGTAAATGCAGTTTCTTTGTGTTATTATGTCACAACTTTGGTGCTCACTGCAGCATTGTAGGATTTTCCCAATATCTAATAATCCTAAAATCACATATTTCTTGACCCCGCCGGGAATCGAACCCGGGTCTTCCGCGTGCAAGGCGAGTGCAGTGACCACTACGCCATGGGAGCTGACTTTATTGATTAAAATTTACAGTCATATTTTTGGATGGCTCTTCGCTGCTTAATGCTGTACAATAAAATTATCAGAATTAATTCCCATGGCTTAGTGGTCTTCCACGTGGGAGACCCGGGTTCGATTCTCGGTGGAGGTCGAAAAATTTGCAACATGCCAATGATCGGGCATGACTGTTCTGGAGTGCACTCCGCCTGGTGAGGAAATCGAAATATATATGTAAGGCCAGCCACTCACTATCAGGTAGACCTGCCATGCGGACCTTTTCAGCCGTACCTGTCAGGTTTACCTGATAGTGGGTGGCTGGTTTGTTCTCATTTCTTTGAGATTTTGAAGTTATAAATCAACAAGTACAATAACAACAGATGTAAATGAAATACTTTTTTATTAACAAATGATTATGAACAAAGAAATAATATACGTATATGTAAATCGTTTTTTATTATTATTATTTTATTAATTAATATTTTTAAGAGGTTTGATAGAGGGGGCTGTAACAACGGAGTTCTTATCCTTCCCGAAATCGAAGAAAGAAGGAGGAGAGAATAGGAAAAACCAGCCGTTCCGAGAACGAACATTATACCTCCAGGATAAAATCCGCCGTTTTAATAGAAGAAGAACATACTTTTGACTTTCTTTCTCTCTCTCTTTTCAACACGCGTGTTAAAAATCTCACGTCCCCTGATAAAAGTTCATTAGCTTTGAGAAATACACAGTCTTTGTACTTTGTACTTGAAACAAATATAAACACACGTTGTGTGGCGCTCACAACAATACTCAACACTCAAATATAATCTTACACATACACTTTTTTTTTAAATTTAAGCAAGGTTTTAATTTATAAAAAAATACACCTATTTTGTACCAAATACATGAGACCTTGTTTAGATTGCGGGAGTAAAGGGACTTTTCAGTCTCATTCTGGCAGTATAAACAGGGTATATTCTATTCTATTCTATTACATAGAAAACAACCGAGGTTCTCGTTTCTCCACAATTTCCATCTCTGAAGTATAAATAACACTTCCAAATTCTTGGCCAGCACCTTAAATTTGGATCATCCAAACCCGAAATATATACCGATCTCGAGTTACGCTCAATTTTCCGAAGCACGGGCAACCTACTAGTGTCTAGCTGTCTAATGGTGGGTTTCTCCAATGACTTATTGAGAGATTTCACTAATGAAAGACTCTTCAATGATCCAAAAATTAATTTTTAATAGTCCAAAAAGGATTTTTTAATGAGCCAAAGAGGAGTTTTTAGTGATACAAAAAGGAGGAGTTTTTAGAAATTCCTGTTTGGATCTTTAAGAACTCCTTTTTGGGTCATTAAATTTCTCCGATTAGTGAAATCTCTCATTGAGTCATTGGTGAAATCCACCATTGATCTCCTTGTTTATTGTAATTTGCTTCCTCTTTCAGTCGATAGCAATGCTGTCCTCGCTGGATACTCGCACATACACCCTCCTCTTTGGCGCTACCGTTATTGAGAGGTTTCACTAATGAAAGATTCTTCAATGATCCAAAAATTAGTTTTTAATAGTTCAAAAAGGATTTTTTAATGATCTGAGGAGTTTCTAGTGATCCAAAAAGGAGGAGTTTTTAGAAATTCCTGTTTGGATCTTTAAAAACTCCTTTTTGGGTCATTTAAATTCTCTGAATAGTGAAATCGCTCATTGAGTCATTGGTGAAATCCACCATTAATCTCCTTCTTTATTGTAATTTGCTTCCTCTTTCAGTCGATAGCAATGCTGTCCTCGCTGGATACTCGCACATACACCCTCCTCTTTGGCGCTACCGTACTTGTGGTGTCTGTGTTCTTACTGATAGTTTGGCTCTACAATTATTTTACCCGGGGCGTCTGTAAGGACGGTACCAACATGAAAGGGAAGACTGTTATTGTGACCGGCGCCAATTCGGGTGAGTGGCCGCGTTTGGTCTTCCAACATAATATTCTTTAAATTCTTTTCGTTATATCCTTTCTGTGAGTGGCCACATTTGGTCTTCCAGCATATGCATAATATTCTTTTGGTTAAATCCTTTCTTTTTTCTTGAGCTAAACTTCTCGGTGGTAGACAGCTAGACAAAACTCAAGGCGCTATTATTATTTAAATTCTTTTCGTTATATCCTTTCTGTGAGTGGCCACATTTGGTCTTCCAGCGTATGCATAATATTCTTTTGGTTAAATCCTTTCTTTTTTCTTGAGCTAAACTTCTCGGTGGTAGACAGCTAGACAAAACTCAAGGCGCTCGCCTGTAAACAGGAGGGCGTGAGTTCAATCCCAGCCGAGGTATGGAATTTTATCCTCAATATAATTTGAGAATTTGACCACAATAGTAGTAGTCGGAAGAAAAAAGCCGAGAACGGTCGAGGTTTGACGAAGTTGAGGAGTCGAAGTTTGCCGAAACGGAAAAGTCGAACTTTGCCGAAGTTTTCATTCGGGATCAGATGGACCCGAGAGTACCCGAGGAGAGGAAAATATCTCGCGAAGATCTGATGGATGAAATTCAAACCATGATAGACGCAGGATTCGATACCACGAACACGACCAATGTGTTTGCGTTGATCAACTTGGCCCTTCATCCGAACATTCAGGAAGAGGTAGGTATTTTTTTTTCCAAGAGGTTTGACAGAGGGAACTGTAAATGCCAAGGTCTTATCGTCCCGAAATCGAAGAGAGAAGGAAGACAGGATAGGAGGAAGCCAGCTGTTCCGAGACAAGATGAAATGATAACTAATACTCTTCATTTGGATGGGAGGGTTGGTTTTATTTCTATTTAACATGTAAAAATAACAAGTGAAGAGTATTAGTTATCATTTCATCTAAATTCATATGAACCTTCACAAAGTTACTGAGTCCTTCATCAAGTTACTGGAAATAGTTTTGGATCAGACCCGAAAACAAAAATTGTTTTATCACCACAGCCAACATATCACGACCACAGCCTCTGGTCTGCCACAGCCTACAGTCTCGCCACGGTCAGACCCGAAAACAAAAATTGTTTTATCACCACAGCCAACATATCACGACCACAGCCTCTGGTCTGCCACAGCCTACAGTCTCGCCAAGAAACGAGAACCTGAGTTGTTCTCTATGTATGATTATATTTCAGTGTTGGGTGTTGTTGTGAGCGCCACAGTTGTTTCCCTATCGATAAGCTTTATCTTCCACAGAGGAGTCTTTATCTTCCAGTGATAAAACAAAGGAGGCCTAAACACAAAATTCATTTGTTTACTTGACCAGCTGGGATAAGGCCAGCTACTCACTATCAGGTACACCTGATTAGGTCCGCCCGTCAGGTTTACCTGGTAGTGTGTGTCCTCATCACGTAGACCTAACAGGCGGACCTTTTCAGCCGTACCTGTTAGGTCTACCTGATGGTGTGTGTGCTCATCAGGTATCAGGTAGACCTGACAGGCGGACTTGATCAGCCGTACCTGTCAGGTCTGCCTGATAGTGAGTGGCTGGCCTAATACTTACGTAGATTTTGGTAGCAGAGCGTGGTAACGAGGTTCGTTTCCAAGGGTACTGGAAATTAGTTACGTATATTTTGGTAGCAGAGCGTGGTAACGCGGTTCGTTTCCAAGGGTACCTACTGGAAATTGAGATGAAATGATAACTAATACTCTTCACTTGGATGGGAGGGTTGGTTTTATTTAACAGACGATTTTGGTAGCAGAGCGTGGTAACGAGGTTCATTTCCAAGGGTACTGGAATACTGGAAATTAGTTACGTAGATTTTGATAGCAGAGCGTGGTAACGCGGTTCGTTTCCAAGGGTACTGGAAATCAAGATGAAATGATAACTAATACTCTTCACTTGGATGGGAGGGTTGGTTTTATTTCTATTTAACATGTAAAAATTTAACAGGTGAAGAGTATTAGTTATCATTTCATCTTAATTCATATGAACCTTCACAAAGTTACTGAGTCCTTCATCAAGTTACTGGAAATAGTTTTGGGTCAGACCCATGGCAACCAACCAGTATGGACCTTTCCTACTCACCAATCTGTTGCTAGGTAAATAGTTTTCGAACTCGCGATCTAGTTCTTGCAAGGCCTATTTATTATGAATTATTTTTTATAATTAATAACTAATGATATTCATATTTTACCTATGATAATATTTTAATTTGACCTTTTTTCCAAGATCTCCGTTCTTTCTTTTTCTCAATAGATCTACCAGTAATTTAGAATTTAGGGTAATTGGGTACGTGTGAATTTTAAATTGACTTCTTAATTGTTTAGGTTTACCTACACGACTATACATTTGCTGAAGTTCTCTTGCAAGGCAGGCCCGTTACTTTCCAAACCATGTAGTGGTCACTGCGCTCGCCTTGCACGCGGGAGACCCGGGTTCGATTCCTGGCGGTGTCATTTTACTTTCCAAACCAGTTAGGTATTAGGTGACAACCACCTCTACCACAAGATAAAATAGATGGACCTGTAACCACGGAGTTCCGATATCGAAAAAAGGACAGGTTAGGAGAAAAGCTAGATATTTATATATATATTTTTTTTAGAGGTTTGACAGAGGAGAACTGTAGGGTCAGACCCGACAACAAAAATTGTTTTATCACCACAGCCAACATATCACGACCACAGCCTCTGGTCTGCCACAGCCTACAGTCTCGCCACGCTGTGGTTCATAGCAGAGCGTGGTAACGAGCGTTCGTTTTCAAGGGTACTGGAAATTAGTTACGTAGATTTTGGTAGCAGAGCGTGGTAACGAGCGTTCGTTTCCAAGGGTACTGGAAATTAGTTACGTAGATTTTGGTAGCAGAGCGTGGTAACGAGCGTTCGTTTCCAAGGGTACTGGAAATTAGTTACGTAGATTTTGATAGCAGAGCGTGGTAACGAGCGTTCGTTTCCAAGGGTACTGGAAATTAGTTACGTAGATTTTGGTAGCAGAGCGTGGTAACGAGCGTTCGTTTCCAAGGGTACTGGAAATTAGTTACGTAGATTTTGGTAGCAGAGCGTGGTAACGAGCGTTCGTTTCCAAGGGTACTGGAAATTAGTTACGTAGATTTTGGTAGCAGAGCGTGGTAACGAGCGTTCGTTTCCAAGGGTACTGGAAATTAGTTACGTAGATTTTGGTAGCAGAGCGTGGTAACGAGCGTTCGTTTCCAAGGGTACTGGAAATTAGTTACGTAGATTTTGGTAGCAGAGCGTGGTAACGAGCGTTCGTTTCCAAGGGTACTGGAAATCAAGATGAAATGATAACTAATACTCTTCATTTGGATGGGAGGGTTGGTTTTATTTCTATTTAACATGTAAAAATAACAAGTGAAGAGTATTAGTTATCATTTCATCTAAATTCATATGAACCTTCACAAAGTTACTGAGTCCTTCATCAAGTTACTGGAAATAGTTTTGGATCAGACCCGAAAACAAAAATTGTTTTATCACCACAGCCAACATATCACGACCACAGCCTCTGGTCTGCCACAGCCTACAGTCTCGCCACGCTGTGGTTCTCCCGGAACCACGCCACAGACTCCTGTACAGCCTGTTGGAACGGCGTGAACTCGAACCCAGGACCTCGCAGTTCTCGGAGCTTGCGGTTGCTGGCGGTCTTCTTGAGCTGACCGTCGGCAGCGTTCGTGTCGAAAGTGATTCGACCTGGAATTCAGAAAAAGATATTAATTGGTTAACAAAGATTATTGAAATATTATGGAAATTGACTGCAAAGGAGGAACTTATAGTTCCCTCTAACAAACCTCTTAAAAAAAGAAGAAGAAGAAAAAAGCGCTCTTCTCGCCCATCTGATGAGAGCCTTAGTACGGGATGGATGGGTATGCAACGACACAAACCACACGAGTCTAATGTAGCAGTTGTTTCATTGCTACGAAATAAAAACGGCGGTGAAATACTCATCTTTTTTTTTTTTTTTTTTTTTTTTTTTTCCGTCTGTTTGCTCCCTTTCTTAAAAGATAAAAGATCTTTTTAGATCTACTGTGACATTTGCGTGCACGAAACACGAGAGGTCTTAGAAAACAGGATCAGGAAAGACTTTTAATTTGATATATAGGTTGACTAGGTTTGGATAAGTCCTTCTATGGGGGTCAGACAGACAGACACCAAAGCGAATACAATAGTCCGTCCCTGTACGTTTTATTACTACTATTGTAATTTAATAAAGGAAGGCGCGGATTAATGAAAATAGAGAATTTTGGAAAAAAAGAAAAGATAAGATTAGGCGGATGGGACTATGAATGACCCTATGACCTATGACCTAAAGATCTGGAACACGTGTTTTTCATTTACACGAGCAGAACCTTACTATTCCACAAGTTGTTGAGTAGGTAGTTATTGTTGAGTAGGTAGGTATTGTTGTTACTTTCCTTATCCTATAGAAAGGAAAGTAATGTAATCGGGTCAAATTTTCGATGGTCAGTTTTTAGTGCCAAAACACGTTTTGAGGTCCCTAGAGCCTAAATCCAAAGTTTCAGCCATTGGTCCGTGTCTGTCTGTAAACAAAATATCTCGAGAACGGTAAGAGACTTGAAATTTGGTATGTAGATGTAAAATGTGACAAGGATGCGACACGAAACTTTTGATTAAGAAAGAGCTAGATACTTGAAATTTGGTATGCAGTTGTCAAATGTGACAAGGATGCGACATGAAATTTATGGTTAAGGTCGATGCAACGCTTGGCGGCCGCTTTTTGGCGTAATTTATTATTATCTCGGGAACGGTATGAGCTAGAGACTTGAAATTTGGTATGTAATCCACAAAAGTGACAAGAATGTAACTCAAAAATTTTGGTTACCGTAGGTGCTGCGGTTGGCGGTATTTTGGCCGATTTTTGGCGGTTTTCGACCACTTTTGGCGGTTTTCAGCTATGTTGCGGGGCGGAGTGCTACCACGCTTAAGTGGGAAACACTTTTGTAATTGGGAAAATTAGATAAGCAGAAACAAACAGAGATCTCAAGTTAAGTAAAACCATGTAAAAATTGCATTCAGGAAGAGGTCTCATAGATTCCCAATTAGGCGTTTTCAGTCCAATGTTCAAACCTGAGAGGTATGTCTAACTGATGAGTTCAAATAAGAACGAAATGCGTCTTAGGCTGCTCTCAGGTGTTGGCTATGTTGTGAGCGCCACAGTAGTTTCTCTATCGATAAGCTTTATCTTCCACAGAGGAGTCTTTATCTTTTTTTTTGATAAATACAAATTTATTTCTGTCTTTATTTTTGACATTTATAAATTGGACAAACAGGATAATACAGATACAGGAGTGATGAATTGAATTAGAAAATCTTCATCACATCTTCCAGGGACAGTTACAAAGACGACCCCCTCAAAAAAATGGCACGGATGTGGTTTGGGCCGAAACTAATCGTTCTGGTCGACGATGTAGACCTCCTCCAGAGCCTCCTTAGGAACCACCTCCGCAAGAGCGATTTCCATCAACTCCTTTCCGGACATGTGGAGGGGGGGCTCCTTCGGGAAAACCACATCCCAAAATACCAACAACGCAAGAAGGTCATCGAAGGCGCGTCTTTCAAAATGACCGCGATCAAATCCTACGTGGACATTTTTGCCGCCGAGGCGGTCATTTTGGCGGACAAAGTGGCGACAACTGAGGGGCGCCCGTTTGAGCCGGAACACTTTCTCAGTTTGGCGGCTTTCAGCATGGTGCTGAGGACCATGTGTGGGCTGGATTTGAAAGTGCAGCAGACCTACTTTGCGGAGCATCCCTATACGAATGGGGCGATGAAAATATTACAGGTGAGAAAGTAATCCTACTCTTTTATATGTATACCTTTTTAGCTGAATCCCATTTAGGGATGACTTGACTCAGCAATTTCAGCATTTTTTTTTAATCCAGGACTTTGATTTTTTGAGAGCAGAATCTTCTCTTTCTTTTTCCTGGCCTTTTCCCGTGTTCAGGCGGGGTTGGCGTTTTTCGTCAGCCTCTCAATCAGCAAAGTATTATCTTTTTTTTTTTTTTTTAAAGGGAAATTTCAGGTTGGTCTACTCCCTGTTTAAAGTCCCCCAGCCAGACTAAGCTGGTATACTCCCTGTACCCCAGTCAGACCAGAGCAGAATTTTCTTCTTCTTAGCCTTTCTCCACTCAAGATAGCAGCTTCCACCTGCCTCGGTTATTTACATCTTCCTCTGATAGACCCTTCTTTTCCAGGTCTTTGTTCACACAATGTTCCCACTTTTTCTCTAGTTCTTCGTCCTTCCACTTGTATCTGTCTCACTCTTTTCCCAACGTATTCTCCATCTGCCAAAGTTGGATGGGTGTGGGGGTCCATTGTGAACCTGAAACAAAAATTATTAAATAATTATTACTAATAAACTAATAATAGACTCTTGAGTGGAAAGTAAACCCTAGACAAGGTTAACACCTGAGGCGTTCTTTACCACCTACCCCTATTATTATGTGGTCAAATTCTTATATGAATGAGGATAAAATTCCATCCCTCGGCTGGGATCAAACCCATGCCCTCCTGTGTACCAGGTGAGTATCTTGATCACTATGTGAAAAGGCAGGTGGCATTGTATTTTTCTTTTGAAAACCGATACAATTTTCCCTCTTCTGAATCCCATTTCCCTTCTTTTAAAGGAAAAGATGGGAATTAATTTAAGCACTAGGTGGCATGGTAGTGTCTATAGGTACTACTTAAACCATTTTTAATTCAAGATGGCATCTTCTTAACCATCAAAGATCAAGGGATGGGAATATGCCAAGTTGACAAGGAAATTACAGATTATTTTTAAGAGGATTTCCCCCCTCCCCTCTGATGGATTTGCAGAAGTAGTTATGTTCCGAGAACGAACCTTATGTGTTAAAGACGGATTTTTTTTAGAAGTTTTATTAGTGGGAATTGTAACTGCTAAGGTCTCATCGTCCCAAAATCGAAGAAAGGACAGGATAGGAGAAAGCCAGTCGTTCCGGGAATGAAACCTATAACCTCTTTAGGATAAAGTTCGACCAGGGCGGGAATCAAACCTGCGACCTAGTCCTTTCAAGACAAGACGTGCGCGCTACCCTCCAAGCTGGCTAACTAGGCTAGCTTCAAGTTTTTTCTCTTCTAATTTGAATTTCTCTTAGTTTTAAATAAAACATATGATCTATTCTTTTCTCTCCTCTCCAGGTCTACGCTGAACTCGTCAATATATTTGGAGAGGACCCTGTGCTGACTCCAACCTACGATCAATTACAAGAGCTTCATGTGCTCACTCGAGTCATTAAAGAAACATTGCGTCTCTATCCTGCTGCACCAATGGTAGGGAGGTCTCTTGAACGAGAGACAGTAGTGGATGGATACACATTACCTGCAGGTAATGAAATCAGCTCCCATGGCGTAGTGGTCACTGCACTCGCCATTTACTGATGATTATAATTCAATGTACACAAATACAAGAAAGCTTAGCTTTCCCTATCCGTTTCATCAAAGGCACATTTTTCCACACAAAAAGAAAGGGCGAACAAACAAAGGGCGAAATTATTGCCTGGGACAATCTCTTCCATTCAACCCATTTTTAGTCCGAAATCTAAACCGATCTCGAGTTATGATCAATTTTACGTGGGCAATTGGCGGGAAAATAATTGAAAGCTTTTTTGTTCCAGGAACAACAATCTGCGGGATAGTATAATAATGTAAGAAATATTTATTTATATTTATTAGAGTGTTAATGTAAGAAATATTTTAAATTATTTCTTACATTAACACTCTAATAAATATAAATAAATATTTCTTACTTCAGAGTTGTGGCAAGAGGCCTGCTGGATCGTTATCAATGCATATTTTGACGAAAAAGGTCTTGTGCGCCAACAACTGGACTCATTTGATGAGTTCATTCAGATGTCTGTGCAGCGAATTGTGGAAGATTCCCCTCAAATTGATCTGCAAGCTGAGGCCCAGCATACTTCCACCGAGGTTGAAACACCTGTAAGTTGAACAATGTTTTTTACAATAAGTATTTTTGTTTATCCAATTAGAATAATTTTATACACTCAACTGGTATTGGTCTTCCTCTCAAACAAGGATTTTGTCTTGGAAACTATATTTAGATGTGAATATGAGAGACAGATAATGCCTGTAAATGATGATTCAACAGGCTGTCCGATATGGACAATACCAGTTAGGTACCAACAGTAAGCAATAATATTTTTCCAAGTGTTAAAATACTAAACCAAGATTATAAACTATACACAGCCAGGAACTTTCTTTCAAAAAGAAGCAAATTTGTCAATTGTGAATTCCAATTTGTTTCCTTATTTTCATGATTTTTCAGCCTCGATATCTACTCAAATTCGAGCAGATCTATCTCTCCAAACCCACCCATTGGGAAAAAGATGGTTCACCATCGCCGATGATGCCTAATGAAGCTCATTCCAATTTGTTTCCTTATTTTCATGATTTTTCAGCCTCGATACCTACTCAAATTCGAGCAGATCTATCTCTCCAAACCCACCCATTGGGAAAAAGATGGTTCACCATCGCCGATGATGCCTAATGAAGCTCGACTGAGGAATCTAACATATTCCGCTCCTCTCTATGTGGACATTACCAAAACTGTTGTCCGGCAAGGAGAGGAGCCTGTCACGACACAACATCAGAAGTCTTTCATAGGTGAGATCAGAAGCCTTTGTACTTGTATGTACTTATCTGAGTGCATGTGGTTATTTATAAATGTTCAGTGCCTAGGCTAAGGCAACCAATGAGGTTTCAGATAGGTATTTCATTTGAATTTAATGAAAAGATGTAGTTAGCTTGGAAAGTAGGATGCCTGCCTTGTAAGTGTAAGTGCTGCTAGGTCACAAATTTAATTTTTGCCTACGGTGAATTTTATGCTAAACCATTAGTTCTTGGACTTGTTAGCTTTCTCCCATGCTGTCGTTGTTTCTTTGATGTCAGAATGACAAAACCTAAATAAAAACTGTCTTGTTTTTCTAGGCAAGATCCCTATTATGTTGAGGTCAACTTACTGTCTACTGAACGGACTCACAGATCGTGATTTGACTGAGTTGTGCTCCTCTCTATGTGGACATTACCAAAACTGTTGTCCGGCAAGGAGAGGAGCCTGTCACGACACAACATCAGAAGTCTTTCATAGGTGAGATCAGAAGCCTTTGTACTTGTATGTACTTACTTATCTGAGTGCATGTGGTTATTTATAAATGTTCAGTGCCTAGGCTAAGGCAACCAATGAGGTTTCAGATAGGTATTTCATTTGAATTTAATGAAAAGATGTAGTTAGCTTGGAAAGTAGGATGCCTCCCTTGTAAGTGTAAGTTCTGCTAGGTCACAGGTTTAATTTTTGCCTAGGGTGAACTTTATGCTAAACCGTTAGTTCTTGGACTTGTTAGCTTTCTCCCATGCTGTCATTGTTTCTTTGATGTCAGAATGACAAAACCTAAATAAAAACCATCTTGTTTTTCTAGGCAAGATCCCTATTGGTAGGATGCCTGCCTTGTAAGTGTAAGTGCTGCTAGGTCACAGGTTTAATTTTTGCCTAGGGTGAACTTTATGCTAAACCGTTAGTTCTTGGACTTGTTAGCTTTTTCCCATGCTGTCCTCGTTTCTTTGATGTCAGAATGACAAAACCTAAATAAAAACCATCTTGTTTTTCTAGGCAAGATCCCTATTATGTTGAGGTCAACTTACTGTCTACTGAACGGACTCACAGATCGTGATTTGACTGAGTTGAATGAATGTCCACTAGATCCCGGTGGCTATTTCATTATCAATGGATCTGAAAAGGTAACCCAATATTTCATTGAAGAAAATGATGCTTTTTGTATGAGAAATTACTTTCCTTGGACTTTGTACTGCCTTTCTGTGAAAGGTACCTTACTTTCTGTATTTTTTATTATTACATATGTATTAAGTTTTAATGACTTAGTGAGCTCTTCCACCCAAATTACTATCATTTCATCATGGTAAACTTTCTTTTTTATTATTATTATTAAAATTCTTGCCAACATTTTTTATCTCATGTTTTATGCTTAAAGAATGCCCAAGGGTATATTGTGCGTGGTGTTTCAGCCTTCCATTTATATCTGGTCAAAGTCCAACTGGGATTAACCCATTCCTATTCATTTCCAGGTACTCATAGCTCAGGAGAAGATGGCAACCAACACAGTGTATGTGTTCAGCATGAAAGATAGGATATTTCATTGAAGAAAATGACGCTTTTTGTATGAGAAATTACTTTCCTTAGACTTTGTACTGCCTTTCTGTGAAAGGTACCTTACTTTCTGTATTTTTTATTATTACATATGTATTAGGTTTTAATGACTTAGTGAGCTCTTCCACCCAACCACCCAAATTACTATCATTTCATCATGGTAAACTTTCTTTTTTTTTTTATTATTATTATTATTAAAATTCTTGCCAATATTTTTTATCTTATATTTCATCATGGTAAACTTTCTTTTTTTTTTTATTATTATTATTATTAAAATTCTTGCCAACATTTTTTATCTTATGTTTTATGCTTAAAGAATGCTCAAGGGTATATTGTGCGTGGTGTTTCAGCCTTCCATTTATATCTGGTCAAAGTCCAACTGAGATTAACCCATTCGTATTTATTTCCATTCAACCCTTTCCTATATTTATTTCGCATTAACCCATTCCTCTATTTGTTTCGCATTAACCCATTCCTATTCATTTCCAGGTACTCATAGCTCAGGAGAAGATGGCAACCAACACAGTGTATGTGTTCAGCATGAAAGATAGCAAGTACGCGTACAAGACAGAGATTCGAAGTTGTTTAGAGCACTCGTCCCGACCCACCTCCACACTATGGGTTAATATGATGGCTAGAGGTAAAATTCCTTTTTAGTCCGTCCTTCCTTTATTATTACTAATAATAAAAGGTATAGTGGACGGACTATTGTATTCGCTTCGGTGTCGTGGTTATAAACAGGGATAAGCTAAGAAATTGGAAAAAAAAAATAAAAATAAAAAATAAATAGGTAAACGAAATAGTATTTTTTTCCTCTCTTTTCATAGCCTAGCCTAGTCCTGTTCTTAACCACAATGGGAATTCACAGGAATTTTCTCATTGGCATTATTTTCTCATTTCCCAGGTGGTCAAAGTCTGAAGAAATCAGCCATAGGTCAGCGTATTATCGCCATTCTACCCTACATTAAACAGGAGATCCCCATTATGATTGTATTCCGAGCCCTGGGCTTTGTGGCTGACCGAGACATCCTCGAACACATTATCTATGATTTTGATGATCCTGAGATGATGGAAATGGTGAGTAGAATAGAATTCAAAATTTCAAGTAGAATAGAATTAAAATAGAATAGAATTAGCATGGAATCAGAATAGTTCCGAGTGCTGGGCTTTGTGGCTGAATGGGACATCCTCGAACACATCATCTATGATTTTGACGATCCTGAGATGATGGAAATGGTGAGTAGAATAAGATGGAATTGATTAGAACTGTTTCATTTGGGTAATTATTATGAATAAATTTGTGAAAAATCCAAATCTGAGGTCGAAACTGGGGAAAAGTAACTTTATAAGGTCGAAAATTTAATTTTTTTTTCCATTTCAATGAAAAAGTTCAAAGAGTTGTGACGTCAGTAAATCAAAAACGCATGTAAATCAAACGCACAAACACTTTACACTCGCGTTGCCCTCGAGGGAGCTTTGCTTGGGAGGGTTGATGTGACGTCATCGAATTACCTCGGGAACTGGAGGTCCCGTTTTCGATTCCTGGCGGAGCTTGTTTTTTTTCTCTTTTATTCCTTTCCGAGAATAATCCTAATCTGTTTGGGATGAACCCCGCTCTGGGCGGGAATTAAACCCATGTATTTGTGGTTCACACTGTCATTATAACCTCTGTGTTCCAGGTGAAACCCTCATCATTATAATTATTATTTATAATCTGTATTTTTTTTTTTTTTTAGGTAAAACCATCACTGGACGAAGCGTTCGTAATTCAGGAACAGAATGTGGCTCTGAATTTCATCGGGGCTCGCGGTGCCAGACCCGGGGTTACTAAGGAGAGACGTATCAAATACGCGAGGGAAATTCTGCAGAAGGAAATGTTGCCACATGTGGGAGTGTCCGACTTTTGCGAGACGAAAAAGGCGTACTTCTTGGGGTAAGTGATGAAATATCCCGCGGCGATGAAAATTTCCCTTGTCTCTTTTGGTTCCTCTTCTTCTTTTTAGTCCAAGAGGGAAATTTTCCGGGACTAAATCGAACCTTTCCAATAATATTATGATTAACTTTTCAAAGGAGAGAAAATTGGGGTGAATTTTCAATCTGTAATGTTGAGGAATTTAAATTAAAATTCCCTCGAAATTTTCATGTCTTATTATAAGTGAAATTTATTGGTTTGTCGGAAATTTTCCAGTCTTACATCGAATTGGAAGAAAAATACTTTTCCTTTAGACGTTGAGTCAACACGAGAGCATCAGAAAGTAACCTGTTAAAATATCTGATGTCAAAACAATATTTTTGTCAATAGTGGGTTTAGGAGAAAGTCAGCTGTTCCGAGAACATACCTTATCTGTTTCGGATTAAAATACGCCCCGGGCCGGGGAATAGAATTATTCCATTTGGGTAAAAATTGTGAATAAAAGGTCAATTTCTACGTAAAAAGATGTGAATAATCCTAAGCTGAGGTCAAAACTTCAAAAAAGTAACTTGATGCCGTTCTTTTGAAAAAGTTTAAAAAGTTGTAACGTCAGATTATAAGAAATACCGGGTGCACTCAGTTTCGTGAGAACAAATGAGTAAGTAGCAATTTTAATCAAGTAGCGACCAGTGAAGGCATTACATCATTACAAGAATCTTCTTCTTCTTTTACTTTGTCTTTTCCCACTCAATTGGGAAAAGTATCAAGTAAAAAAAAAAGGTTTGGTATCGAACCCACTTACCTTTGAATTGGAAAGCGTTTGCTATTGCTTCGGCTACCTCTGCTATTGTTACCTCATCCTTCTCGTCCACTGGAAACAAATAAAATCAAACGAGACATAAGTCCATTTTGTTTTTGTTTGTTTATTTGTTTTTTCTTTAATTTTTAAAATTATTTTTAGGTAATGGTCTCTTTAAATTCATTGGGGGGAAGATACCAAGGACAAACTTAACCTAGAATTCCATACCCTTGAGAAATTTAATCTCCTGTTCTGAAGCCCTTTAAGTCCTTAAAAAAAATAATCACTGGAAAATTTCTAGTACAAACAAAGTGAACTAGAGACAGTGCAATAGTCCTAAATACATAAATAGGCGTGGTACAGAAATGATAAAAAAAAAAAAAAAAAAAAAAAAAAAAAAAAAAACCCCCTTTTTAAAAACCCCCCCCCCCAAAAAGGAAAAAGGGTTCAAACAAAGAACTGCCTTGTTGAACAACCGACTCACCAGATAGGATAATAGGTTCTACCGAGTCATACTCGCGGAGTACCCAGATAAATAATCTAGCAAGATCCAAGGAGTAGATAAACTGACGTAGAGGTTTCCCTGTACCAAGCACTTTGAACTCATCACCTCCTGTGAAACAGAATGGAAAGAGGGAAAAAGGAATTAAATCTGTTAAAAAATAATAATAATAAAAATAAATAAATAAATAAACAAATAAAAAATAACTTTTTAATTTAGAAGTTTGATAGAGTTCCCTCTCGTAGGTACCCATCATAGTACCTAACTACCTATTTTCTCTCTCTCTCTCTCTCTCTCTCTCTCTCTCTCTCTCTCTCTCTCTCTCTCTCTCAAGAGTTTTATGCATTTTTATGATCTGTTGAAATATTAATAAATGGAAACTTGATAAAAATAAAACCAAAAAAAAGTACCCTGTCCATCTATTTCGGAATTTCCAGTCCAATGTTGTTTCTCTGGGTGTTTTTCCTGACCACGTTAGTCACCTATCACTGCGCCATGGGAGCTGACTTTTTATGAAGTTTTATGTTCTGTTGAAATATTAATAAATGGAAATTTGATAAAAATAAAACAAAACAAAAAAAAAAGTACCCTGTCCATCTATTTCGGAATTTCCAGTCCAATGTTGTTTCTCTGGGTGTTTTTCCTGACCACGTTAGTCACCTATCTGGTTCTTCATCTGTGCAAACATGGCCGCTACTATTATCTCGGATTTCAGCTCCCCACAAGCCCAATGGGATTCGCGGAATACTATCTTTCATATTTTGGATCCATGGAAAATGTGTGCAAGAGGTTTATCCAGGGCTACGAAACTACAAGGTAGGTTTAACCCTCTTTAATTTATTATTTTCAAAAGGGTTGATCGAGGGAATCTGGATAAACGGGAAAGAAATCAATGCCCCTCATTTGTACGAGTACCTACATAATTGTAATCTCTTAGTAGCGCTGCGCTGTCCCTCTTTAATTTATTATTTTCAAAAGGGTTGATCGTGGGAATCTGGATAAACGGGAAAGAAATCAATGCCCCTCATTTGTACGAGTACCTACATAATTGTAATCTCTTAGTAGCGCTGCGCTGTTGTAACTGCTAACGTTTTATCGTTCTGAAAGCAAAGAGAGAAGGAGGACAGGATAGGAAAAAGCCAGCCGTTCCCAGAACGAACCTTATCTGTTTAGGATAAAGTTCATCTCAGGCGGGAATCGAACCCGCGACCTAGCGCTTTTAAAGCAGAAGCTCAACCTTTTGCTTTTTAGATTACTTTTTAGCATTTTAGTAAGTAGGAAAGAAAAATGTTCCCAGAACAAACCTAATTTGTCCAGGCCAAACGAGTTAGCCCCAGGCGGGAATCGAGCCCGCGACTCAAACACAGACTGATCTTTACCTTTTTCAATTGTATCATAAAGTTTTCGTATAAGTCCAGGAATCACATGGCTGCTTTCTAAATTGTAATTGTCGTGAGGTCCAAACACATTGCAAGGAATAACACTCGTATACGTAACTCCATGTTGCTGGTAGTAGGCTTTATTTAGGACGTCTAACATACGTTTGGCGTGGGAGTAGCCAAAGTTGGATGGGTGTGGGGGTCCATTGTGAACCTGAAACAAAAATTATTAAATAATTATTACTAATAAACTAATAATAGACTCTTGAGTGGAAAGTAAACCCTAGACAAGGTTAACACCTGAGGCGTTCTTTACCACCTACCCCTATTATTATGTGGTCAAATTCTTATATGAATGAGGATAAAATTCCATCCCTCGGCTGGGATCAAACCCATGCCCTCCTGTGTACCAGGTGAGTATCTTGATCACTATGTGAAAAGGCAGGTGGCATTGTATTTTTCTTTTGAAAACCGATACAATTTTCCCTCTTCTGAATCCCATTTCCCTTCTTTTAAAGGAAAAGATGGGAATTAATTTAAGCACTAGGTGGCATGGTAGTGTCTATAGGTACTAAACCATTTTTAATTCAAGATGGCATCTTCTTAACCATCAAAGATCAAGGGGTGGGAATATGCCAAGTTGACAAGGAAATTACAGATTATTTTTAAGAGGATTTCCCCCCTCCCCTCTGATGGATTTGCAGAAGTAGTTACATTAAGAACATACATATTTTAGATAAGGTCATGCATCCATGAACTTGTGTGTCCAATTTTATTCCAATTCCATTTCTTACCATAGTTTCATCAATAGGATAAGTTGTCTTATCTGGAAATATACACGTTGACAGGCAGGACACAACTTTCTTCACACCTTGTTTGTAACTTGTGTCCAAGACATTGTCATTGATTTTCATATTCACTCGGAAGAAGTCCAGATTGTGTGACATGTTGTGAAACAAGCCTCCAACCATAGCAGCCAAATGTATGACATGGGTAGGCTTGTATTTACTGAACAACTGTTGGGTTGACTCTAGATTACTGGAACACAGTAGAGGAAATAATTATGAAGGGTAGTTGTTTCTTGTTTATTCCTCTTGGTTCTGTGGAGGTCAAAACCCTTGACTAATAAACAGGGGGTGTGGATTTGTTACAAGCCACAAAGTATGGGATTTTGTGCTCAACATTGTTTGAGAATTTTACAATAATAGTGGGTAGTAGCCTACTCCTGTTAAAAAGGGATTCTAGTCCTATTAAAGCAGTACCTATACAAATTATTATCAGGTCCATTATCTCTATTTCTAAGAGGAATTTTAACTGTACTAAACACAGATGTCTGCCACAAATGTTGTTCCCCAATTGACAGACCTTGCTAAATCTCATCACAACTTGGGCTCAAATCACCTACCTCAAATCAGCTTCTTTGGAGCTGACAAAGATCCATGTCTCATCGTCCCGTTTTTCTTCTTCTTTGACTATTTTCTCTATGGCTTTCCCCACTAATCCTGTGCCACCAGTGACTAAAATTATCTTCTCTTCTGCCATGAATAAAATCTTTGTTTTATTGTAGGGCTTAACAGGTGGATAGCAAATTTGACAATGATTCTGGTTAGGAACAAGTAGCTATGTGGCTAAGTTTTATTAGAACCTGAAAAACCAAAGAAAAATATGATTAAATACACATGAATGTACCTAGGTATGCATATCTCAAATAGTTCAAATACCACGTACCTATGTTGTCAAAATGTAGGTAGTTACTAAGTATAGGTAAGAACCTAATACTCTATTATCAATGCAGTCAAGTAGGTAGGTAAAGGTACAAATTGAACCAAACTGGTGGGTTTTTAAGACCACCAACCATAATAGAATTGTTTTTTTCTCAACTTACCCTGGACTAATTGGTTCCTTTTTTTTCTAGCTTTCTTTTAAATTTTCCTGAAGGAGCTTTTCCATTCAATAACTTACTTCTCTAGGAGAGTCAATCTGTCAAGTAGCAAAATATTAATATAGGAAAAAGAACAATGTCTTCACTTGATGAAACTGTAGGTAATTTTATTTCTACAATAAAATACTTAACTGTTTTTTTTTTTCTTACTCTGAGTGCCTTAGTAAGTAAAACATTTATTAACTGATTATAATGAAAAATAAAGAAAAACTCTTGAACAAGCTCTTGTCCAAAGAAAACACTCTGCTTAAAACAGAATCAGTTTGGGTCAGGCTCCTTTAGGAGTATGATTAATATTAAAATGGTACCTACATCTACATGAAAAACCCCTATGGTAAGATGAAGTACCATAGGTCCCAGAGGTGGTTATAAACAGGGATAAGCTATGAAATTGGAAAAAATAAATAGGTAAACGAAATAGTATTTTTTCCCCTCTCTTTCCATAGCCTAGCCTAGTCCTGTTCTTAACCACAATGGGAATTCACAGGAATTTTCTCATTCGCATTATTTTCTCATTTCCCAGGTGGTCAAAGTCTGAAGAAATCAGCCATAGGTCAGCGTATTATCGCCATTCTACCCTACATTAAACCAAAGAGCTTCACCAATTTTGTGGGTATCACAGCATTTTCCACTATTTTTTTTCTCCAGACAGCCTTGTTAGCACGATGTGTAGCGCGTCTGCCTTGTAAGCGCTAGGCCGCTGGTGCGATTCCCGCCCGGGACGGATTTTTATCCTGAACGGATAATGTTCGTTCTCGGAACGGCTGGCTTTCTCCTATCCTGTCTTCCTTCTCTCTTTGATTGTAGCGGCCGAACTGTACATTTCTCGACCTTCGGCCCCAGGAGACTTTTAATCTACATTTTATAAGGAACCTCTACCGAGAAAGGCCGCTGTTGCTCATTTTCGACTGCTCACTGGGCATGACTGTTTGGCTGAACATCTCCACCGCTTTGGTCTAAAAAATGATACTGCGTTGTTACAGTTTCCTCTATCAAACCCCTTAAAAAACAAAATAGATTTTTCAAACCGTTTCCCAATTTTGAAAATTGGGACCGATTGCAATACTTTCTCATTTCTAGTATAGCTCCGCTATACATTAGTAATATACAGTAATATCAATTGAAGATGGATGACCAAATGATCATCCATTCAAGGATCACGGAAGTTGCTCAACTGAACTTGACTCTTTTCTCTCTCCCATTTCAGAGTGCTATGGGTAAGCAAGCTATGGGCGTGTACATCACCAACTTTCACGTACGTATGGACACTCTGGCCCATGTCCTGTACTACCCTCACAAACCCCTCGTCACCACCAGGTAATAATTGTGTTTATCTTATTTAATTCACTTTAAAATATATCTTTTTCAGTTGCTACACAATATAAGTATAAGTGGTTGGGTGGAAGAGCTCCTCCAGGAGAACCCTGCCACTTGAAAGAAAGCCATAAAAAAATGAGAAAATAAGTACCTCAGTGGTGCAGTGGTTAGCACGGTGGACTTTGGTTCTGGAGGTTGGTGGTTCGAGTCCAAGTCAAATCACAAAATGTAGCGTAGTATATTTAGCGGGAAACGACATTTGTGACAAGTAACTATATATGCTTAACACAATTAAAATTCCTTAGACTGGTGTATTCTATGTTGTTGTTGTAGCGGCTTTAGCTTTCGCCGAATGGTGATGGCTGACTACCGGACCTGACATTTTTAAATAAATGTCGGACCTGGTGGTCGGACTGGTGTGGTACCATTAACGTCTATTGTTGCCTCACACCCCGGGCCGGAATCGAACCCGCGACCTAGCGATTACAAGGAGATTGACCTGAGGACGGCAGAGGAGGTTGATGTATGATGCTAATACAACAACATTACAAGGAGATTACAAATAATTATTTCTGTTTCTCCAGATACATGGTTCATCGGTTACTGTTGGCCTCCTTAGGACGTAGAGAGTTGGATGACCGAGATCACTACGGTAACTGTCCTCAAGGAAAACTAGCCCAGTTTTCATCAAGAAAAACTACCCCAGTTTGCCCCCAGAAAAACTACCTCAGATGTACCCAGAACAACCACCAAACACACAGAGTTTAGTGGTTGTATCATTAGCCATAAGCATTCTGAATTGTAAGCTATTTTGCCGAGTTGGTGCTACAGGTATTATTCCATCAGGTTTTGTCACAAAGAAAGATATTTTAGAAGCATTCATGTACAGGCCCAAAGGCTCAACTTGTATTGCTGATCTTTTATCACAGGTTGAACAGTATCTAATCTATTGTCCTCAAGGAAAACTAGCCCAGTTTTCATCAAGAAAAACTACCCCAGTTTGCCCTCAGAAAAACTACCTCAGATGTACCCAGAACAACCATCAAACACACAGAGTTTAGTGGTTGTATCATTAGCCATAAGCATTCTGAATTGTAAGCTATTTTGCCAAGTTGGTGCTGCAGGTATTATTCCATCAGGTTTTGTCACAAAGCAAGATATATCTGAGAAGCATTCATGTACAGGCCCAAAGGCTCAACTTGTATTGTTAGCTGATCTTTTATCACAGGTTGAACAGTATCTAATCTACCAAAGTATCAGGTTTTGTCACAAAGCAAGATATTTTAGAAGCATTCATGTACAGGCCCAAAGGCTCAACTTGTATTGCTGATCTTTTATCACAGGTTGAACAGTATCTAATCTACATCAGGTTTTGTCACAAAGCAAGATATTTTAGAAGCATTCATGTACAGGCCCAAAGGCTCAACTTGTATTGTTAGCTGATCTTTTATCACAGGTTGAACAGTATCTAATCTACCAAAGTTTGGTTCCACATCCACTAGCACTCAATAGGCTCTAATTGCTCCAAACTAATCTTATTTCAGAACAATAGTTCTAACATTGATCCTTTCTTTTCTTTCAGAACAATACGATGACGAGGAGCAAGAAGAAATCTCTTCAGAGTTGTCGTTTGGTTCACAGTGGTAGAAGATACGGATTCCAAAGAAAGAAGTAATTTTTTTTTCTTTTTTCCTGCTTTTCTTCGGATAAGGCGTTTTAACACAGGGATACCCAGGTTTGCTGCTCTTGATTGGGTAAATATAATGAAAAATTCGACCTCTGATTAGCCTGATCTGCTTTTTTTTCTGGAAAAAATATAGGTAAGTAATTATATTTATTTATTTCTTTTGTTTTATTTCATGTGTTCCGCAGGAAGTGCGTATGTACGCTCAGAAGTTCATCGATCGTGGTAAGGACTTCAACCTGGAGTTGGCTATCAAGACGAAGATCATTACAGACGGTCTGAGATATTCTCTGGCCACAGGCAACTGGGGGGATCAGAAGAAGGCCCATCAAGCCAGAGCGGGCGTGTCCCAGGTCAGTTGGGTGGAAGTGCGAACACAATGAGTGGACACCATTTGCTTAGAATAGAATAGTCGAATTCCTTTCATATTCGAGCAGCACGCCTTTGGAATAATCTGCCGGTGGATATTAGAAACACCCTTTCCACTGACGGATTTAAAGGGTGTCCCAGGTGAGTTGAGTGGAAGAGCGAACACCATGAGTGGACACCATTTACTTAGAATAGAATAGAATAGACCTACCCTGTTTATACTGCCGAAATGAGACTGAAAAGTCCCTTTACTCCCGCAGTCGAAACAAGGTCTTATGTATTTGGTACAGAATTTTATGGTACAGTTATTACGGATATTAAGAGGCAAACTACTTCCCTCTAAACTCAGAATAGCGGTCTTCCAGTGAATTACCTATTAGATTTCTTTTGATGTAACATCTAAGTAACACCTTGAAAGTCTAAATAAAATCGAAAAACCAGATTAAAAAAAAAAAAAGTTTCGAAAATCCGAATCCAAGGGATGCACTCGGTGACTGGATTCGTTTGGTTCACATTGGTAGAATATAGGAATTTCAAAGAGAGAATTAGAAAATATCTCTTTGTAAGATTAATGAAACGGAATTCAAAGAATCCAGATAATGAACCAATCAAACCCAGATTCTCTAGTTTCTTTTTCTTCTTTTTCTTTTGTTTTTTAATACCCCTTTTATTCTGGTTCCCTCACACCCCCCGGCAGGTGTTGAATCGTCTCACGTTCGCCTCGTCCCTGTCCCATCTCCGTCGTGTCAACTCCCCCATTGGTCGTGACGGTAAACTCGCCAAGCCTCGCCAGCTGCACAACACCCTCTGGGGGATGATCTGCCCGGCCGAAACCCCGGAAGGCGCGGCCGTCGGCCTCGTGAAGAATCTGGCCCTCATGGCCTACATTAGTGTCGGATCGCAGCCGTCCCCCATTCTGGAGTTTCTGGAGGAGTGGTCCATGGAGAATCTGGAGGAAATCGCTCCCAGCGCTATTGCCGATGCGACGAAGATTTTTGTCAATGGATGTTGGGTGAGTGGATTTGTCGTTAAGTCGTATTTTTTTATGTTCCTCTGTGCGCGAAGAGGCAGTACAGAGGTAATTTTTTCCTCTTTGGGTGTAATGGTGCCACCACAACTGCCGCCACGGGCCACTTATGTATTTTCAATGGTTATCCGAAAGATGGCCTCTGAGTGAAATTTTGCTTTTTTTATGAAAAAAATTTCTAGCATTAAAGCGTTTGTTTTTCATGTTACTTAAGGGAGATGTTTTAGTACATGCGTTTCTGTGGGTAAACACCATGGAATATGCTTTGGCTAGTACATGGGTTTCTGTGGGTAAACACCATGGAATATGCTTTGGCAGTCAGATTCTTCAAAATTCAAAACATTATCCGTTGAGGATAAAATTCGCCCCCGGGCAGGAATCGAACCCGCGGCCTAGCGCTTACAAGGCAGACGCGCTACCAACTAAGCTAGGCTAGCAAGTTTGTTTTTGCTTATTAGTTTGCTTCGAAATTTATTTATTTTCCTTCAATTTGTTTCTCTCCTCCAGGTGGGTATTCATCGGGACCCCGAACAGCTGATGGGAACCCTACGCAAACTCCGTCGTCAGATGGACATCATCGTGTCCGAAGTGTCGATTATTCGCGACATCAGAGATCGCGAGATTCGAATTCACACGGACGCGGGTCGAATTTGTCGACCCCTACTGATCAACCAAGCTAGGTCAGCAAATTTGTTTTTCCTTATTAGTTTACTTAGAAATTTATTTATTTTCCCTCAATTTGTTTCTCTTCTCCAGGTGGGTATTCATCGGGACCCCGAACAGCTGATGGGCACCCTACGCAAGCTCCGTCGTCAGATGGACATCATTGTGTCCGAAGTGTCGATTATTCGCGACATTCGAGATCGCGAGATTCGTATTCACACAGACGCGGGTCGAATTTGTCGACCCCTGCTGATTGCTGAAAACGGATCCCTGCTACTGAAGAAGAGACACATTGATAATCTCAAGGAGAGGGATTATAACAACTACGGGTAAGTGACCCCTACTGATTGCTGAAAACGGATCCCTGCTACTGAAGAAGAGACACATTGATAATCTCAAGGAGAGGGATTATAACAACTACGGGTAAGTGACGGTATAAAATCAATCAATAAGTTAAATAGAATATACCTACCTTCTTTTAAAACACATTAAAGTAAATAGGAGGTCGAATAGTGGCCGAACTGTACATTTCTCGACCTTCGGCCCCAGGAGTCTTTTAATCTACATTTTATAAGGAACCTCTCTGTCTAGTTTGAGAAACTTTCAGTGAAAACTAAAATCCTAATAGGAGATCAAGTAGCGGTCATTAGAGCATTCTTTTTTTTTTTGGTCTCTTTGGGTCTTTCAATCACCTTTAACACGGTTAAAATTCCCTTTTTCCCTCCTCAGGTGGCAAGTACTA
Organism: Diaphorina citri; assembly: GCF_000475195.1. NCBI lineage: Eukaryota > Metazoa > Arthropoda > Insecta > Hemiptera > Psyllidae > Diaphorina > Diaphorina citri. The sequence goes on from NW_007377507.1 coordinate 229,955, forward strand.
GTACAGTCGGGTGTAGTCGAGTACATCGACACGCTGGAAGAGGAGACCACAATGATAGCCATGTCCCAAACAACATAAGGAACCTCTCTGTCTAGTTTGAGAAACTTTCAGTGAAAACTAAAATCCCAATAGGAGACCAAGTAGAGCATCCTTTTTTTTTTTGGTCTCTTTGGGTTTGCTTTTGGTCTTTCAATCACCTTTAACACGGTTAAAATTCCCTTTTTCTCTCCTCAGGTGGCAAGTACTAGTACAGTCGGGTGTAGTCGAGTACATCGACACGCTGGAAGAGGAGACCACAATGATAGCCATGTCCCCCAGACTGAAATAAATCTGTAGGTAATTTCCCGGACTAAATAATAGAATTATGTTTGGACCGTTTTTTATTTCGTAGCAATGAAACAACTACTACATTAGACTCATATGGTCTGTGTTGTTGAATTCTTCGTGGTAAAGCAAAGAGCTTCACAATTTTGTGGGTATCACAGCATTTTCCACTATTTTCTTTCTCCAGACAGCCTAGTTAGCACGATGTGTAGCGCGTCTGCCTTGTAAGCGCTAGGCCGCTGGTGCGATTCCCGCCCGGGACGGATTTTATCCTGAACGGAGCCGTTCTCGGAACGGCTGGCTTTCTCCTATCCTGACTTCCTTCTCTCTTTGATTTCGGAATGATACTTCGTTTTTACAGTTTCCTCTATCAAACCCCTTAAAAAACAAAATAGATTTTTCAAACCATTTCCCAATTTTGAAAATAGATCAGTTGCGCTTACTTGGGTGATGTTTCAAAGACATAGAGCAGGAAAAATGAGGACCAACGGAATCTTTCTTTTTCCTCTACGACATCTAGATACCGAGATAAATCGATCTAAAAAATACCGGTAAATTGTGAAGTTTGACGTCACGGCATACGCTCCCGTAGGCGATGACATCATAATTCATGACTCCTGCTTTGTTTGTTTGTGCGCAAGCGTTTCCGCGCATTTTGACGTGAAATCTGACGTCACAACTTTCATTAGAATGGCAATTAAAATTTGAATTTTCGACCTTTTAAAGTTACTTTTTCGGAGTTTTGACCTCAGATGTGGATTTTTCACAACTTTTTACGTAGGAATCGACCTCCGATTGCAATACTTTCTCATTTCTAGTATAGCTCCGCTATACATTAGTAATATACAGTAATATCAATTGAAGGTGGATGACCAAATGATCATCCATTCAAGGATCACCACGGAAGTTGCTCAACTGAACTTACTTAATTCTTTCCTCTCTCCCATTTCAGAGTGCTATGGGTAAGCAAGCTATGGGCGTGTACATCACCAACTTTCACGTACGTATGGACACTCTGGCCCATGTCCTGTACTACCCTCACAAACCCCTCGTCACCACCAGGTAATAATTGTGTTTATCGTATTTAAATATCTAATTCACTTTAAAATATATGTCTTTTTCAGTTCCTACACAATATAAGCATCCTTGTCTAGCTGGGGGACGTTAAACAGGGAGTAGACCAGCTTAGTCTGGCTGGGGGACCTTAAACAGGGAGTAGACCAGCTTAGTCTGGCTGGGGGACCTTAAACAGGGAGTAGACCAGCTTAGTCTGGCTGGGGGACCTTAAACAGGGAGTAGACCAGCTTAGTCTGGCTGGAGGACTTTAAACAGGGAGTAATACCAGCCTGAAATTTCCCTTGCTAAAGACTTAGCAAAGGTTGAGTGCGACTCGAAAAAAATTGTTTAGCCAAAACCAGTTGGCCTCAAAGCGATCACTCAAATCTGATTGAGAGGCCGACGACAAACGCCGACCCCATTTGAACATGGGAAAAGGCGAAGAAAAAGAAGAAGAGTGTATTAATTAATTTGGTTATTTGAAATTTGGTTTTTGTTCTCTGTGTTAGATCTATGGAGTATCTGCGGTTCCGAGAGCTACCGGCTGGGATTAACAGTATTGTAGCTATCCTGTGCTATACCGGATATAACCAGGAGGACTCCGTTATCCTCAATGCTTCTGCTGTCGAGAGAGGATACTTCCGGTAAGTAAGAACTTTTGAATAGCCTATGAGGTCCAATTATTTTTTCTTTCGTTACCGAACGTTCTTTGTTAGTTTTCAGGTCAACTTATTACCTATCAAATATACAAGACCTTATTTAGACGGGGTTGGTAAATTTACTTTTCAGTACATTTTCGAAATTTCCCTTGCTAAAGACTTAGCAAAGGTTGAGTGCGAAGGGCATCCACTCGAAAAAAATTGTTTAGCCAAAACCAGTTGGCCTCAAAGCGATCACTCAAATCTGATTGGGAGGCCGACGACAAACGCCGACCCCATTTGAACATGGGAAAAGGCGAAGAAAAAGAAGAAGAGTGTATTAATTAATTTGGTTATTTAAAATTTGGTTTTTGTTCTTCTCTGTGTTAGATCTATGGAGTATCTGCGGTTCCGAGAGCTACCGGCTGGGATTAACAGTATTGTAGCTATCCTGTGCTATACCGGATATAACCAGGAGGACTCCGTTATCCTCAATGCTTCTGCTGTCGAGAGAGGATACTTCCGGTAAGTAAGAACTTTTGAATAGCCTATGAGGTCCAATTATTTCTTCTTTCGTTACGGAACGTTCGTTGTTAGTTTTCAGGTCAACTTATTACCTATCAAATATACAAGACCTTATTTAGACGGGGTTGGTAAATTTACTTTTCAGTACATTTTATGAGTATAAATAAGGTATATTGTATTTTATTCTACCTTCTGAATCATAGAATTAGAATACCTTGGACTGATAGTCCTCTTACCCATTTTTTTTTTGGAAAGTTTGGTTAGAACATATACGTCTGGTCGGCTTCGTGTCAGGATTTCATTTTTTTAAATGTTATAATGACTGGATTCTCACACTGTGAGCTCTTCCACCTCTTCTTCTTTCATTTCGCTATTTTCCCCAATTTCATTGGGGGTCGGCATTTCCTTTAAATCTCCCCTTCCACAATTTTACATTCACTGCTTCTCTTCTATATCCCCCCTCTCTCTCAAATCCTTTTGAACCTTATCTCTCCACCTGTGAGCTCTTCCACCAACCAATATTTTTTTTCTTTTAACTATGTATTATTATTTTTCATCTTCAGATCTGTGTTCTTCCGATCCTACAAGGATGCGGAATCGAAGCGTATCGGGGATCAGGAAGAGCAGTTCGAGAAACCGAACCGACAAACCTGTCAGGGAATGCGAAACGCGATCTACGATAAACTGGACGACGACGGTATCATTGCGCCCGGACTAAGAGTGTCGGGAGACGATGTCGTGATTGGGAAGACGATCACGCTGCCCGAGAACGAGGACGAGGTAAGCACTGGGTTCTCCCGGACTAAATCTATAATTTCCCGGACTAAATACGTAGATTAAATTGAATCCGGAATCAGTTTTTTAGTAACGAGTTTTTTTTTTTTTTACTCTCCATTGGGCAACAAGCTATCCACCTCACATTAAAAAATAAAAATAATAATGAGTATCCACCTCACCCAGCCGGATTAGGTAGGTATTGAACCAAGAGAATCAAAGAAATCTAGATTAATTTGATTCATTATCTGAGAAGAATCAGGATTCTTTTGATTTCTCATCATTTTTCTTGCAAAGAGATATTTTTTATAATAATAATAATAATCATAATAATAGACTCTTGAGTGGAAGGCAACCACTAGGCGAGGTTAACGGCGGACTGAATTAAATCTGTAATTTCCGGGACTAAATAATAGAATTATGTTTGGACCGTTTTTTATTTCGTAGCAATGAAACAACTACTACATTAGACTCATATGGTCTGTGTTGTAGCATGCCTATCCTGTAAGTAGTATGCCTCTCATCAGATGAGCGAGAAGAGATACAATACTTCCCATTTAGGTACTGGGTCAACACAAGAACACCAGAAAGTAACACGTTGAAATATTTGTAATCATGTCGATGATTTTTTGTCGATGATTTGATTCGAACCCGGGACCTCCTGCATGGCTAACCGTGCCCCTCAAATTTAAAAGCAGATTTTTTTTTAAAGTGTTTTCTGTGTAGAGCTTGACTTATAGCGGTACCTGTGCTTTATGCTCCTATGAAGACAAGTTTGCACCTATTTAACTACTCCCTCTTTCTCCTCCTCAGTTGGAAGGGACTACCAAGCGGTTCAGCAAGCGAGACGGGTCCACATTCCTGCGTAACTCCGAGACCGGTATTGTAGACCAGGTCATGTTAACGCTCAACGTAGACGGATACAAGTTCTGTAAGATTCGCGTGCGGTCCGTACGTATACCGCAGATCGGGGACAAGTTCGCATCCCGGCATGGACAGAAGGGGACGTGCGGTATTCAATATCGACAAGAGGTAAGAAATTTCCGTACATTATTATTTAATAAATCCGTACATTATTAATAAAAGTAGATAGGTAAAATAATGGTATAAGTTCTGTAAGATTCGCGTACGGTCCGTACGTATACCGCAGATTGGGGACAAGTTCGCTTCCCGGCATGGACAGAAGGGGACGTGCGGTATTCAATATCGACAGGAGGTAAGAAAATCCCTTTTTTGTGAGGGGAAAATGAATTCCTTTTACTGAGATAGACACAATGTGCTTTTTCGGGGGACATGTTCGGGTCTTGACAAGGCTTCATCAGCGCTTCAATTTTGATATATTCCCCTATTCTTTTGTCGAAAAGTTTTCCATATTTCAATGATTTTTTTGCAAAGATTTCGATTTCTCGTGAAAAGTTACGTAGGAAAGACTCTTTGCAATCTTAAATACTCTGATAAGAACTCTAGTTATCCGATAAACCATGTTGAATCACAGAGAGGAGAGAGGGAACAGAGAACCTTCCAACCTGAAAGCAGAAGAGAGAATGAGCTCTGACAAAAATCTAGGTCCGAAGAAACCTCTCTAGCATTACTTAAAGCGTTTGTTTTTCATGTTAAGGGAGATGTTTTAGTACATGGGTTTCTGTGGGTAAACACCGTGGAATACGCTTTGGCAGTCAGATTGTTTAAAGTTCAAAACATCCGTTGAGGATCAAATTCGCCCCGGGCAGGAATCGAACCCGCGGCCTAGCGCTTACAAGGCAGACGCGCTACCAATCAAGCTAGGCTAGCAAGTTTGTTTTTCCTTATTAGTTTGCTTAGAAATTTATTTATTTTCCCTCAATTTGTTTCTCGTATCGACAAGAGGTAAGAAAATCCCTTCTTTGTGAGGGGAAAATGAATCCCTTTTACTGAGATAGACACAATGTGCTTTTTCGGGGGGGGACATGTTCGGGTCTTGACAAAGCTTCATCAGCGCTTCAATTTTGATATATTCCCCTATTCTTTTGTCGAAAAGTTTTCCATATTTGAATGTTTTCTTTTTTTTTTCAATATGCGTGAGCAAAGATTTCGATTTCTCGTGAAAAGTTACGTAGGAAAGACTCTTTTTAATATTAAATACTCTGATAAGAACTCTAGTTATCCGAAAAACCATGTTGAATCAGAGAGAGGAGAGAGGGAACAGAGAACCTTCCAACCTGAAAGCAGAAGAGAGAATGAGCTCTGACAAAAATCTAGGTCCGAAGAAACCTCCCCTTGACCCCCTACTACCAAAAACCATGTATTGGGTGAGGGGAAATGTAGGGGAAGGAGGGGAGATTTCTCCTACATTTTGAGCATGGGTTTGGAGATTCCTCTGTAGATAGAAGTTACATTGTCTTTCACAGTTGGTTCTAGTTTTGTTCGCGATGTTCGATTGGGTGAGGGGAAATGTAGGGGAAGGAGGGGAGGTTTCTCCTAGATTTTGAGCATGGGTTTGGAGATTCCTCTGTAGATAGAAGTTACATTGTCTTTCACAGTTGGTTCTAGTTTTGTTCGCGATGTTCGATGTATCCGCGGTTTGTTCCCGGTATTCGCGGTTTGTTCGCGGTATCCGCGGTTTGTTCGCGGTATCCGCGGTTTGTTCGCGGTATCCGCGGTTTGTTCGCGATATCCGTTGCAATGTGTTCGCGGTATTCGCAATGTGTTCGCGGTTTGTTCGCGGTATTCGCAATGTGTTCGCGGGATCCGTGGTTTGTTGGCGGTTTTTGCAATTAGCTCGCGGCATTCGCGGTTTGTTCGCGGTATTTGCAATTTGTTTGGGGCATCCGCGGCTCAGATTTCATAAATTCCTGTATCAAATTTAATCTTATAAATTCCTGTATCAAATTTAATCAAAATCGGACCAGGCAATCGCGAATTATAGTGGAAGAAGCAAACACTACTTTAACCAAATGCAAAACTGTCGAGTTAAAACGTAGACCTCACTATCGTTCAGTCAATATTAAGTTAATGTTGTAAAATAATACTTATGTGATAATTTCTTATCTTTATTTCACAGGACATGCCGTTCACGTGTGAAGGTCTCACGCCAGATATTATTATCAATCCTCACGCTATTCCATCTCGTATGACAATTGGCCATTTAATCGAGTGTCTTCAAGGCAAGGTAATTTACTGAGAGAACCATCAGTGCACAGTCACTTGCGCAGTCCCAATTAGCCTTTATTTTATCTTGGAATTCGCGATTTCGCGTTAAGTTTCAAAAATGTAGGCCCAATAGGGTGGGGTATATCCAACATTTTGTATTCTTTTTTTTTATCATTATTAAAATTCGAGTTTTCCAGCCTAGTTAGCTTGGAAGGTAGCGCGCCTGCTTTGTAAGCGCGAGGTCGGGGGTTCGATTCCCGCCCGGGCCGAACTTTATCCAAAGAGATAAGGTCGTTCTCGGAACGGCTGGCTTTCTCCTATCCTGTCCTCCTCTCTTTCGATTTCGGGACGATAAGACCGGCATTTTCCGGACAACTTTTTTTCGACAAGGTCTAATTGTGTTTCATTCTTGATTTCACAGGTGTCCTCAAACAAGGGCGAGATAGGAGATGCTACCCCATTCAACGATGCTGTCAATGTACAGAAGATCTCTACCCTACTACAGGAGTATGGATATCAGTTGAGAGGTAACGCACATAGTACTATCTTAGTCGATAACCCATATCCCATTTTGAACAGAATCAAGATTGCTATTATTATTATCATCGAAGTTGAGTGGATGATGTTTACTTATTTTGAAGAAAAGCTGAGTTTACATCGAACCCGGGACCTTCTGCATGGCAAGCCAACGCGTTAGTTACCAATCTGTTAATCTGTGCCTCTTGTTTTGCGTCCTTTCTTACTATCTCTCTTGATTTATTTGCGATGAAGCTGAAAGTGATGCTGAGATGTTTCGTAATCCATATCCCATTCTGAACAGAATCAAGATTGCTATTATTATTATCGAAGTTGAGTGGATGATGTTTACTTATTTTGAAGAAAAGCTGAGTTTACATCGAACGCGGGACCTTCTGCATGGCAAGTTAACGCGTTAGTTACCAATCAGTTAATCTGTGCCTCTTGTTTTGCGTCCTTTCTTACTATCTCTCTTGATTTATTTGCGATGAAGCTGAAAGTGATGCTGAGATGTTTCTTTAAGTGTGAGCCTGTAAGCAACATTCGTGGCCGAGTGGGTATCACACTAGGCTTGCACACCGGAGGTCGAGGGTTCAGCATTGTGATTACAATTGAGTAGGTACTTGGCGACCAGTGGCGGCATTGATAAAATTAATTATTTATTTTTATGATTTAATTTATTTCTGTTCAGGCAATGAAGTGATGTTCAATGGACACACAGGACGTAAGATCAACGCTCAGGTGTTCTTGGGACCTACCTACTATCAACGTCTCAAGCATATGGTGGACGACAAGATTCATTCCCGAGCTAGGGGTCCCGTGCAGATCCTAGTGAGACAACCTATGGAGGGAAGAGCTAGGTAAGAATGATTATGGTCGGGACCACAAACTTGGTTTAAATTTAAATTCGGTTTAACTCTTGGATTAAACACATGGTGAACGATAAGATTCATTCCCGAGCCAGGAGTCCCGTGCAGATCCTTGTGAGACAACCTATGGAGGGAAGAGCTAGGTCATATTTTTTCGGCATTTGTACCTCAACTTTTTTTTTGTACTACAGGGATGGAGGTTTGCGGTTTGGAGAGATGGAACGTGACTGTCAAATATCGCACGGAGCTGCCCAATTTCTACGTGAGCGCCTGTTTGAAGTGTCGGACCTCGGCATTTGTACCTCAACTTTTTTTGTACTACAGGGATGGAGGGTTGCGGTTTGGAGAGATGGAACGTGACTGTCAAATATCGCACGGAGCTGCCCAATTTCTACGTGAGCGCCTGTTTGAAGTGTCGGACCCGTACCGTATTCACGTGTGTAACTTCTGCGGACTCATTGCTATTGCTAATATGAGGAATAATACGTTCGAGTGTAAGGGTTGCAAGAATAAGACTCAGGTATGTGAAACCTTTTCCTTTGTAAAACAATTTTGAAAAAAAAGGGCCTGAGGCGCCGTTCAAATAGGATTAACGGATCATGTTCGAAATTTGTGAAGATTTGTATTTCATATGTGAGAATAGGGTGGAAAATCTTGAAAAAGTAGACTGGAAATTTTGAAAAAAAAAAAAAAAAAAAAAAAAGGAGTTTTCAAACTTGTATAACAGATTTGTCAATAACTTTGTTTACCTACCAACCTCAGTGGTGCATTGCTTAGCACAGCTGACTTTGAAAATTTAGCGTAATATATCAATAAAAATTCCTTTAATAAAAATAGTAAATAAAACTTTGTTTACCTCTTCAGTGCCGTGGGGCAGATTTTTCTTCCCCGTCTCGATCTTATTCACAACCATACACCCAGGATCGCTCTTGTAGTTGATATTCTCGAGTTTAGAATCCCCTTGTTCTGCGCCACTGGTTAGGGGACTGTTTTATCTCCGTCTCTGGAAGAGGTCTGTTTCGGCCTCGTGCGATACTTGTGCCTCTTAGATCCGGCTCTGTCATTGGTGGCTGAGTCTGTGTCGAAAAAAGAGCAAGGGAGTTCATTTATTACTTTGTTCGTTTGGTTTTATTCATGTCTTTTGGTTCTTTTATTTCTTTTATTAATTTCGGTTTTTCGATTCGAGCAATTTATTTTCAATGGCGGTGGAAATCAGTTTGATTATCTCGTAAGTAGTAAGAAATATCGATAAAAGCACGTTGGTTGATCCTCATTAAACTATAATCACTACAATAGGACACTTATTATAAAGCAACCTCCGTGCCCGAGTGGGTATCACACTAGGCTTGCACGCAAAAGGTCCGGGTCCGATTCCCGGCTGGGTCGAAGTTTTTTTTCGGCTCTGTGCTTGGAGTTTGGGGTGCACTCAGCCTCGTGAGGACAATTGATTATGCTACTTTAATCGAGTAGTAATGCTGTGATATCCATAAACATTGTGAAGAAGCTCTCAGCTTCACCACAAATAAACCATGATTTAGATTAGATTTTTAGATTATTATTATTATTTTTTTCAAAGAGAAAAATTTTTTTGTCGTTTTTATTCTACTCACGAAAAAATTGTCATATTTTTTGTTTAGATGTAATAGAAAACCATGTGATATTCACACCAGTTTGTTTTTCCTTACCTGATTTATGTTCACCATTTTTCGCGCTAATCTGCACAGCACTGGCGGGGACTACCCCGTTGTTTCTGTGCATTTGAAACGAACTTGAGCTCTCATACTGGACCCATTCTTGTCGCAGATGGTCGATAATTGCTTGACTGCCCTGACTTATGATGGACTCGGCTGGATAGGAAATAGGGTTGTGTGATATTTGAATCCCACGCAATTTGGGCAGCGAACCTGTGAAATTATGTCAGGTAAGTGTTTTACATACGTGACCTGCGGCGGCCTTTGCTGGTGTAAATTTTTTGACACATGAGAAAAAAGGCTCAGCCACAAATAATTATTATTGATTTGATTATGATTTAGGGTATTTAATTCTATTGCATTTGCTATCTACTCACCAATTTCCTTAGGGACCCGCTGAATACAATTGTTCTGGAGCAGCAAGATCTCCAAACACTCATGGTAACAAATACTACAAGGCAAGCAAATCAGCCGATTATTTCTCAAATCCAGATATTTCAGCCGGTTCAAAATCTTAAAAAAGTCGTACTGCAGACTGCCAATGTCATTGTCTTGCAAGTAGAGATACTGAATCAGTCGAAAGCCTTTGAGAAGGTTCGCGTTGAATTTGTCCAATCCTAATTGGCTGAGCTCAATATGAGTTTGTGTAGTTTTGTTTAGTTCGGATAACTTGGCTTCAACTACGATATCATTTTTATCTTTTTGGTTTTTGTTGAAGTTGTTGTTGGTGTTGTTGTTATCTAGTTTTTTTTTGATGAGCAAAGGACAATATATTTTGAGCAAAGGACAATATAAAAATTATCAAGGTAAATTCCAATTTGTTACATCAGTGTGTCATTGAGCTGGGACAGACTTTTGATTTCATTTTGAAGTTCTTGCATCTGAAACAGGCAATGAGTACGATTCGCAAATTAATCCACAGTAAGAAATATTAAAGAATCAAATCGAAAAGCTTTTTAAATTTGTGTCCAAACATAATCTATATGTGGACATACCTAAAAAAAACCACTAAAGAATACTAAGTTCCTCAGTATTATTGGAGAATTTGACCATAACAATAGTATTAGTCGTCGTCGAGCAGTTTTAATTAGACTCACCTTATAGATTTGTTCAAGCAAATATTTCTGCTTTCCTTGTCCAATAGAGTCTTCAACATTTTCGGCTCCTGTATCCCCTTTCATATTTGGTTCGTTGCTTCCATAGGTTTTCATCATTGAGTCAAAGTTGTCCAGGGTTTTCTGAATTTCCACCATTTTGGCTTCCAATTGCCTAAAAGTAGAAAATATATTGGGATTGGGAACTATGAGATTTCCATAAGATATAAATGTAATATTTACCGAAACTAGGACTTTTGTGTCAAACGTATTAAAAATTTAAATTATTGTCACAAATTTTGTTCCCCTTCCACTAGCACTCAATAGGCTCTAATTGCTCCAAACCAATCTTGTTTCAGAACAATAGTTCTAACATTGATCCTTTCTTTTCTTTCAGTCCACTCCGCTGCTTAGATGTAGGAGTAACCAGCCCTAAAGAATGGGTTAAGCTTCTACGAATCTAGACCTGTCTCGGTGTGGTGTGGTGGTCAAGACGCTCGCCTGGTAAACAAGAGGGCGTGAGCTCGATCCCATCCGAGGCATGTAATTTTATCCTCATTCATTTGAGAAATTGGCCGCATAATAATGGATCTCTAAGGGTTAGGTGGTAGAGAACGCCTCCGGCGTTAACCTCGCCTTGTGGTTATCTTCCACTCAAGAGTCTGTTAGTATGCTGTATGCTCCAAGATTTTTTAGACGAAAATTAATTCTCCTTAGTCCCCTTTCGCTTTTAACCGCTCCGGTTTTATTATTTCAGATATCCCAGGTTCGACTCCCGTACGCAGCCAAACTTCTGTTCCAAGAACTCATGTCCATGAACATCGCTCCCCGATTAATGGTCGTGTAGAGGAAGCACCTATGTAGAACTCGCAACAAGTACCCATTCCCACTGTTTCCTCTTATATTTTATGGATGTTCCGATTTGTGTTTTTATTTAAAAATCCCATTTTTCTTCTTTGAAGCTATACAAATTATAAGATTTCAAACTAGTGTGATACACGTGATACTGCCATAAGCAATCATCAGGAAATCGCGTCAAAAATCCGCTAAAACGTGAAAATACTTTTGTGAACCCTGATTGAAAATTTATAATTATAAGAAATGCATTGTACTTTTCTAAGAAATGTATTTATTAGAAATGCAAGTTGTACAATGAAGAGTGACCGCCTACTGTTGAAGCATATGAAAAGGGGAAAAATGAAGAATTAAGAGTGAAGTGTATAAAATACACAGTGAAATAACTAGGTACTTCACTCTGTACTTCACAGTGAAGAGTGGGTCAAATGTAGGAAATTCGAAATAAATTTTATTCTGAGACTTTATGAATCATGTGTAAATAAAACAAAATTGAAAAAAAAAGAAAAAAAATCCAAAAAGTTTTATACCTAGCACCTAATGTTTGTTTTATTTACTGAATCTTTTTCTGTCCAGATAATGTACCCGTTACGTAACCCGATTAAAAAAAAAAAAAAAAAAAGGATCCAACCATATGAAATAAAAAGGGAAAAAATAAAAAATATACATTTCTTTTGATTTCTCAAATTCAGATGGATGGCACATTTTAGGCGCAAGGCATCACTTTAAGTCTTTCGAAAGCAGCTTTCTCCAGGGCCTCCCTATGGTCAGGGGGGGCAATGTTAATCAGGGCATGGGCACGTTGACGCAGGGTTTTGCCAAATAGGAAGGCAATTCCGTGTTCTGTCACCACGTAGTGGACATGGGCTCTTGTGGTTACTACTCCCGCTCCTGGGAATTATGACAAAATAATAGGGAATTAGATAAAAATAGATAAATGGAATAAGATTGTATTAACTTATTTTGTTGGTACACACACTTGGTAAAACAATTTAAAGTATAAAAAAACTCAAATTCAAAAACTTCTTTGTTTCACTTCAAATAAAAGTAAAACAAAAACCCCAAAATAGATCATTAGACCATGCATGTAAGTCTTTCGTTAGCCCTTCTGTTTCTTCGCTTTTTCCTGTGTTCAGACAGGGTCGGCGTTTTTTCGCTTTGAGCTGACATTTGGTTTTGGCTATAATAATAATAATAATAGACTCTTGAGTGGAAGGCAACCACTAGGCGAGGTTAACGCCTTAGGCGTTCTCTACCACCTAACCCTTAGAGCTCCATTATTATGTGGTCAAATTCTCAAATAAATGAGGATAAAATTCCATACCTCGGCTGGGATCGAACCCACGCCCTCCTGATTACCAGGCGAGCGTCTTGACCACTATGCCACCGAGGCAGGTTTTTTACTCCCTTTTCTACCACTGTGAAACGAATTGAGACACCGACTCGATCCCTTCGGATTATCTTGACTCGGATTTCCAAAACACTTTTTTTTATGAATCTGAATTTGTTTGATTCGAGGGGAAAATTCCCTTGTATTTGGCCCATGGTTGGGGTGCAATAGTCCTACATACTGGACACCGCTCACAGGAATTTCGTCAGAAAAGACCCCCATTTCAATGTAATGTAAATGGCCCATGATTGACCACCCTCTTTTCTTTCTCCTCCTCAGTTGGAAGGCACCACCAAGCGGTTCAGCAAGCGAGACGGGTCCACATTCCTGCGTAACTCTGAGACCGGTATTGTAGACCAGGTCATGTTAACGCTCAACGTAGACGGATATAAGTTCTGTAAGATTCGCGTACGGTCCGTACGTATACCGCAGATCGGGGACAAGTTCGCATCCCGGCATGGACAGAAGGGGACGTAATTGGGATTGGGAACTATGAGATTTCCGTAAGATATAAATGTAATATTTACCGAAACTAGGACTTTTGTGTCAAACGTATTAAAAATTTAAATTATTGTCACAAATTTTGTTCCCCCCTTGAAACACCTCGATGAATTTTCCAACTTGGGCTCAAATTGTCAACCTCTAGATCCGAAGTTATCCGCGCTAACCACTCCATTACTGAGGTTGTTTAGGGAAGACTTGATTTGATAAGACTTCTTTATAACCCAAGTTTTATTCGATTATGTAAATTACGTGAAATTTAATTATGTGATTATGTGAAATTTAATTCAGCCATGTTTGATTGAATTAAGTTTCACATAATCAAATACAACTCCACTCACCCATTTCAGGTGTTCAACTCACCTTCCTTCCTTCTCAACATCCACAACTCTCCGTGGAGGTCGCTTGGTCGTTTTCTTCCCAGCGCCATTCCTGACGAGGTCCTCTCTAGACATCATCTTCTGGAACTCTTCATACACCGCATAGGGGAGTTTCAACCCTTCTCCGTCACCTTTCTGACCGAAATCACTGTGCTTATCTGGAAAAATACACAAAATCATCTGATTCATCTGTAAATACAAACAAACATTGACGACATGGAAGGAACCCAAATATTTTATTTAAATGTATTTAGGAACCCAAATATTGTTTTTCGGTTTCCAAGAGGTTTTTGAATCCTTCCAACACCGTGAGATAGGTTTCACGCTTTTCTCACGGACACGGAAAAAAAGCAGAAAACAAGCAAGTAAACCTCTCACCATCCTTAGTCCCCAGTCACCCAGCAAACGACCTAACTCCGGCAAAGCGCTTTCGAAATAATTTTAATCGATTAAAATTAGAATTAAATTTTAAAATAGGAAGCACGTCCTCACGCGTCAAAATTAATTAAATAATTAAAATTTTAAAACAGGAAGCTCGCAATAATAAATTTTTGGTTTTCGAACTGTATTCCCATTTTCCCATGTCTGTGTTTACCAGGAACCAGGAAGTCAGGGCAGTTGTTTACATAAGGGACATAATTGGACTTTTCGTTCCCATGGAAACGCAAACTAGTGTGTTTGGAAATATTTATTTTGAGAGGGGAGACTGGGAGAGAGCTTGGTTAGCTTTGAAACTTTGAAATGAAAAGGGCCAGACTTGTTACCTCGGTGGGTAGCGTGTCCGCCTTGTAAGCGTTGTGTCGCGGGTTCGATTCCCGCCCGGGCCGGATTTTATCCTAAACAGATAAGGCTCATTCTCGGAAGGGCTGGCTTTCTCCTATCCTGTTTTCTTCTCTCTTCGTTTTCCGGACGATAAGACCCTAGCAGTTACAGTTCCCTATCTACCATTTTTTTTTGTTAATTATAATAATAATAAAATAAAAACAACTCTTTCAAGTCTGGGAAATTTCAAATTTATGTATTACCATAACGAAACATTAAAACTGAACAGATATATATGTATCATTTCTGATTTCAATAGACAATTGAGGACAGTGACAAAGGGCGTATTTGGCCTTTTCTGTTTTTCTCCTAAAATGCCGGGTTAATTAAAAAAGAGCTTGGTTTTTGCATTGAAACTGAATTCTTTCAACCTTCAAGGAAGAGGAGCAGGATAACCATCTCCTCAGATATTAAAATGCAACCCAGGAGATGCTTTTATTGTAAATTAATTTTCCAAGAATAAAGAAGTCAGTCATATGCAAAATTAAAAGAAAAAATTGTTAATTAAAAAAGAGCTTGGTTTGCTTTGAAACTGAATTCTTTCAACCTTCAAGGAAGAGGAGGAGGATAACCTGATAACCATCTCTTCAGAGATTAAAATGCAACCCAGGAGATGCTTTTATTGTAAATTAATTTTCCAAGAATAAAGAAGTCAGTCATATGCAAAATTAAAAGAAAAAAAATCTATTCTTTTCGATTATAATCACGATTTTCTCTCGTTATTCACTCTAGACTGTTTCCCAGACTAGGGGAAATGGGAAAATAATAGAAAAAAAAATAGGAAATCAAGTTAATTGAGCAACATAAAATGAGATATTGCATGACTGGAAAAACAAGCTGAAAACATAACTTTCCAAATTAAAAAGCAGAGAGAGCGAGAGAGAGAGAGCGAGCGAGAGAGAGGGAGTGAGAGAGAGAAAGAGAGAGAGAGAGAGAGAGAGAGAGAGAGAGGGTGAGAGAGAGATATTAAAAATAACCGGTATTAGAGTCATAAAATTTGATAGTTTCCATAACTAGATTAATATATTTCTGTTTTTAAATTTTAACAGTTTTCATTTTTTTTTTTTTTCGTGACATAAAATATGATTTAGTTAGATAATAAAATAAAATTAATTAAATTATTACATACAGGGTGTTCCAACAATCCAAACCAAAAATCACGGACTCACGGATATCTCAAAAGTCACGGGAAAAAATAAAGAATCAACCCATTTTCGAGGTCGCTAAAAAATTCCATTCATATAGAGAAAGTGTGTTATAGTTGCAAACTTAACTGTCGATAAATCGGAAACACCGGTTTTTGAAGTTACCTACAGGTATTAAAACGTTGCGCAACATAATTTATGTGTCAGGGGACATTATAAATAAAAAGAAGAAGAAGAAGAAGAAGAAGAAGAAGAAGAAAAAAAAAGATCCCTTTGAGGGTCACTTTTAATCTTCTTGAAACACCCTGTATTATTTTATATTTTTTTCATCACATAGGCTTCAGGGCTCACTTCAGGCATAGAAAAATACAAGGGAAAGGGAATGACAAAAAACATTATAAATAGGTACATGAAATTTACGAAATGATAATTGTGTGCTTTTTGAAGATATTACTTAGTTAATAAGACAAGAAGTAATCCAATGAAGATTTGTTAGCCTAGTACCTACCCACCAGCAACATTTTTCATCAGAAACATTGTTTCTCAACAATTCAGAAATGTCTTTGCAACAATTCAGAAATTTTTTCCCTCTCGGGATTTATTTCTGCAACATTTTTATTTATTTATTTTTTTTTAGTATGTAATAGGTTCACAACAATGTTGGGAAACAAACGTTTCCGGTACCTAGTTACTAGGCTTTATTATTTTAACATAGAAGACAAATAATTAGGACCTAAAAACATAAAAAAGGACATTTAAACTTAAGAAATTAACAACCATTTGGGGGCAAATAATTTCACAATTTCAATTTCGGCCAGCAAATCAGCAAGCTTTGGTCCTTAAAAATAAGTAGGTAGGTACATAATTATTCGAAAGAGAAAGAGTGCGAAGGGCATCCACTCGTAAAATTTGTAGCCAAAACCAAATGTCAGCCCAAAGCAATCACCCTAGTTAGGGCTGATTGAGAGGCTGACGAAAAACGCCGACCCCGTGTGTACACGGGAAAAGGCGAAAAAAAGAAGAAGGTATTTGAAAGAGAAAAATAAAAAATTGATGATGAATTTGAATTTAAATAGGTAAATAAATAATACATGAGTGCTCTTGATTGAAGTTTGGAAAATTTAAACAATTTATAGGGAACGACAAAAATTGAGAATTATTTTGGTAGTATATTTTTCATTATTGATTTTGTTTACCATAAAAAAAATTATCCACTTTTCTTGTGCTTTCATTAGTTATTAAGTTTTTTTCCTCCAAGGAAGGAAAATCGATGTTTTTATCTAGGTACTTACACCATAAGTTATTTATTACTCGGAGAAAAAAGCTAACAGCTACAAAGGAGGCACCTTATCTACTTGCAAAAATTCATTATTCATCTTCTTCGATGACTCAGGATTTTTCCGTGAGTGCTTATGACATAAACATGAGAAAATCTCGAGATACCTTCAGCATTTAATCTCAGATTATAGGTGAATTTTAATAATTTATATGACGTTGTTGGCCCAAAGGCCATTGAAGTGGAAGTTTATCTTGATGAAAGGCTTCAAAAACGAAAGTATTTGTTGGAAAAGCATGAAGAAGGGTACCAACACAATTCACGGAAACAAGGGAATTCATCATGAGTTGTATAACAAAAAATATGTGTTACTTCTCCTTCTCATACGGACCTAAGGCTGCGATTCTTCTCCAATTGAGATATTTTTCACTCTTTCCAGAATGATTTCCATAATTATCAATTTCTCTCACCTCTCTTTCATCTCTGTCCAAGGCCAGTGGTGCTTTCTTCCTTCGTATAGAACATACAGTGCACCAAGCAATTAGAGGAACGCTCCTATTTTTTGGCTTTTCTCAAACTGCTGTTCAGTGTTCAATTTTTTCGGTAAAACCATTATTAATGTTCTTTGCTGTAAAGTTTAAAACTTATTTCACATGACCGTATACCTACTGACCCTGGGAGTAAAAAAAGAAAAATAAAAAACGAGGATTGGACAATAGGGCTAAAACGGACGATTTTTCTCTGTCCTTTTTTCCAGAATTCTTTCCCCCAGAATCATTTTCAATTCCTTTGACATCCCTTTCATTTTCTTCCTCAAGGTGGTTCTCTAGCGGAAGAACCTGTACAAAGTTCCCTACTTTGAAATATGTGTACTTCTCATACAGACCTAAGGCCGCTCAATTTTTTCGGTAAAACCATTATTAATGTTCTTTGCTGTAAAGTTTAAAACTTATTCCACATGACCGCATATCTACTTACCCTGGGAGTAAAAAAAGAAAAATAAAAAACAAGGATTGGACAATAGGGCTAAAACGGACGATTTTTCTCTGTCCCTTTTCCCAGAATTCTTTCCCCCATAATCATTTTCAATTCCTTTGACATCCCTTTCATTTTCTTCCTCAAGGTGGTTCTCTAGCGGAAGAACCTGTACAAAGTTCCCTACTTTTTCTTCTTGTCCTTCTTGCCGTGTCCCTGGTCCGCTTCGTTGTCGAGCGATTTCGAGTTCCCCTGGAGTTTGCCCTGGGGCGATTTGGGCCGCACACTATTGTCTTCCACATCACACGAGAAGCTCACCTTGTAGGACTTCTTGGGCGATTTTTCCAGCGATTTCGTCGAATCGGTGGAATCAGTCCTATAGAGACTGTTCTTAAGGACAGACCGGGTCGGGATTTCGCCCAGTTTGGGCGACCGCATGGGGCTCCTGTTCGGGCTGGGATTGGGCGATTTGAGCGGACTTCTCGGGACCTCTGACACGGTTGATTTGTCCGTCCCGGTTTTCTCCTTGTCCGCTTTGTCCTCCGACTGTCTTCGTTCGTAGGACACGGAAATGTTTGGCAATATCAGAGGGGTCAGCCGCTCCGTGCGACTTTCTTTGGGGATCGCTGACAGATCGTTCTGTTCTGATTGAAGTTGACTAGATTCATTATGTTTCTCGTCTGTATTTCCAGCGTTTCCATTCCCAGAAGTCCTGTTTAGATTCTCACTATTGTTATTCAGTTTTTCATTTGACTCTAAATTGCCGTCTGTGTTCCCTTCCACTGAACTTTTCCCATCGGTCGTTTCTTTTCTATTCGCAGTTTTTCATTTGACTCTAAATTGCCGTTTGTGTTCCCTTCCACTGAACTTTTCCCATCGGTCGTTTCTTTTCTATTCAGAACTTCATTACTACATTTGAACTTCATTACATTCTCTTTACTAGATTTGACTTCAGGTTCATTCCTGTCTTGAATATTTTCATTACAGTTTTCTTTTCTAACGTTAGAGTCCTTTGGGAGAATGTTTTCTGGCGTTACATTACTTGTTATAGCTACATTTGGTTCTTTATTGTTTTCATTATTTTCTAATTGACTTGAAAGATGTTCGTTGGGACTAGCTGTTACTGCGTTTAGTTTCTCATCTACGTCTTTGTTCTCGTTGTTAGCACTTTTGGTTACTTTGAACCGAGTCAGTTCGTAATTATAATTGTTACTGATGTTCTTGTTATCTATTGTTTCTTCGGCGCTGTTGGTATTGTCAATTCCTTTCTCATCAGATCTTTTCAAATGATTTTCATTTGGTTTTTCATTAATTGTTCTATTTGTAGCATCATGTTTTTCACACAAAGATTTCGTTTTGGAAGTTTCTTCACTTTCTTTCTTCACATTAGATTTTCTGCTACACATGGTGATTTCGTCTCTTGATTGGTTACTTTGTAATCTTTCAGTGTCTATTTTTGCATCTACTTGACTTTTCCTATCTTTCGCATTATCCTCTATTTGATCACAGTTTTTCGCACAATCTTCGTCGCTACTTTTTCTCCTATTCAAGTTTTCTATCTCTAACAGCACATTCGCCAGACTCATTTCGCTTTCTCCCTTGTCCTCTAGTTCACTATTACACAGAATTTCATGTCTACTCTCTTCTTCAATTGTTTCTCCAAATTTCCTACTGTCTATCTTGTCCGTTTTTGTTTCTCCAAACTTCCTGTCTACTTTGTCCGTTTTACTCTCAGTTTTCTCACTCAACAGTTTGCTATCTACGGTGATGATTTCATTGACATTGATGTAGGGGAGACGTTGCAGTGTTTGCTGCCGATTGAGGACTTTCTTCTTCGGCTTGTTGTTGGCGGCGGTTTCGGCGGTCTTGCCCTCTCTGGTTCGCTGTGGAGAGGCCGCCAATCGCGTTTGGTTGTCGGTTGAAGACTTTCTTCTTCGGCTTGTTGTTGGCGGCGGTTTCGGCGGTCTTGCCCTCTCTGGTTCGCTGTGGAGAGGCCGCCAATCGCGTTTGGACACTCAAAGGAGACACGGACAGTTTACACGACGACCGACGGCGTTGATCTAACAGAATGGACGGCGGGATGTTGAGAAGTGAGTTTGAGGATTGAGTGGCGTCTGGCGCTGGATCGGACGACAGTTTGGGTGGTTTGACTTCGGGGCTGAAACAGAAAACAGAGGACACATCGGTTTGGGTACAAAGGACGAGATTCGGTTGATTTTTTTAGAGGTTTGATAGAGGGAACTGTAACTGTTAAGGTCTTATGGTCCTGAAAGCGAAGAGAGAAGGAAGATAGGATAGGAGAAAGTGAGCCGTTCCGAGAACAACCTCGTTTTAAAGAAGTAGGTAGTGTGACTGTGAAAACAAGGAAACCACTTTAAGGATGGATTTTACCAATATATTTTCAGTCTTTAGAACTCCTGTTAAAGCTAACAGCCAGTTAGGTTCCATATGACTTGTATAAGCTTAACAGGATTGTTAAGCTAACAAGGCTGTTAGTTGCTAAAAAGTAGGTTGGTAAAACCCACCATAAGACAATCAGAAAATAATAAGCTAATTGGATTTCAAGATTTTCAAACAATGCTGAGTGTTCTCAGTCTCAGGTCACTCTAATGCTTCTAACAATTTCTAATGTATAATTTTTGCCAATGGTGCTCTTATGTTTCTAATGTTTATTGGTGCTAATGGGTGTACTCCTCGTACACGTTTCACCACTTTATGAACAAACTTTCCTAATGGGAAATCATAAATTTAACGAAGACGAAGAAGAAGAAAAAAAAGAAGGAAGAGGGAAGAAAAAGAAGAAGGAAGAGGGAAGAAGAAGAAGAAACGACAAAAAGTTTTCTTACGTGTCCGTGTTTTCCTTCTAACTATTCTATTTTGTGCCAATATTTCTCATTTATTATTATTATTATTATTATTATTATTATTATTATTATTATTATTATTATTATTATTATTTACCTATAAATTTTAAAGTTTGCAAAGAACCATTACTCGTACTTTTTAAGTTTTTTTACTGTCTCTGGGGATGGTCTATGTATCATTTAGATTGCCAATAGGTGATTTCATCCTTTCGTGGTAACTTTCGGCCATAACTTCCGAACGATTTGTCCCTGTTCCTTGAAATTTGGCAGAAATGTTTAATACATAGAGGACATTTGTTCTTTGGATTTTGGTCCAATCGGGTCATTTAGTTTTACTCTCAGAATTGTGTCAGTGTCTATCAGGGTTATGGGAATTTAGAGGGACATATTTTTCTTTTCCTTCTTTTTTCTACTTCTTCTTCTTCTTCTCCTCCCTTCTTCTTATTTTTCTCCCTTCTTCTTCTTCTCCCTTCTTCTTCTTCTTCTTCTTCTTCTTCCATTTTCTATTATCATTTTTTTCTTCTTGTTATGATTGTTTCAGATTAGAAAGTTTTATTACGATTTTGTTTTTCTCTTTTCTGTTTCTTCTTTTTTTTTGCTTTAACACTTTCAGTGCTTCCTTATAATTTGCGACCTTGTGTTGAGGATTTTTGTTTATGTTTGTGGTTTGTCAAACCGTTGTGTTGGCAAATGTGACATGAGATACCTCGTTGAGCTAGAATTTCGTAATAGTACAAGCCTACAATTTTATTTATTTAGAAATGCAATTTTATCTAGATTTTTTTTTTTTTTTTTTTTTATAAATTATAATTCCTTTTTACCTGTTTCTATCAGAATAATTCCTTTTCCTACCGTCAAAGTGTTCTTATGTCCTAATGTAGGTATGTCTTTTTTTTATTGTACGTATGTACGTTACGTATTATCTTCTCTTCCCTTTTCTTTGCCCTTCCTTCCTCAATTCTCTTTTCTTTACTTACCTTCGCTCCCCTCCTCTCCTTCTCTTTATATTTCACTCATATTTTTATTTTTATTATTATTATTATTATTATTTTGGCGAAAAAAAAGAAACTTCAACTGAGGAATGATATTATCCTGGTTGAAAACAATTAATTTTATTTATTCTTCCTCTGTTTTTCAAAAGTTTTTCATTTCCTTCATTTTTTTCCTCGGATGAAGGGGTAAACAAAAAGTTGGACTTCTTAATTCCCCTTTTTCTCTCTCCCTCCCTCTCTCTTTCTTTTTGTTATATCTTTATTTCTTTTACAAATCAGTCTGAAAACTTTGTCTCTCTTCCGTCAGAATTACGTACTTTGGTAGGTACTTTTGTAATTTAGTATTTTGAAAGGTCCTTCATCTTTCAAGGACGACCGACTAAAGTCAACTGAAGTAGATCGACATGTCCTGAAAATATTTTTCTGTAGCATTTCCTTCTTTTTACCTCCTTCCTCCTTTTCTCTCTTTCTCTTCTTTCCCCTCCCTCTCTATTCTCCTTTAGTCTTTCTTTCTTCCTCCTCCTCTATTTTCCAATTTCGCCCCTTCCCTCTCTGTCTTTTCTTTGTATCCTTCCTTCCTTTCTCCTCATAAGTCTATTTCGCTCTCTCCCTCTCTCTCTCTCTCTCTCTCTCTCTCTCTCTCTCTCTCTCTCTCTCTCTATCACTAGCATTTCCTTCTTTTTCCCTCCTTCCCTTTCACTTTTCCTTCCTCCTTTTCTCTCTTTCTCTTCTTTCCCCTCCCTCTCTATTCTCCTTTAGTCTTTCATCCTTCCTCCTTTTCTATTTTCCAATTTCGCCCCTTCCCTCTCTGTCCTTTCTCTGTATCCTTCCTTCCTTTCTCCTCATAAGCCTATTTCGCTCTCTCCTTCTCTCTCTCTCACTCTCTCTCTATAACGGGAAGCTTCCTCCACAGTCTATACTATGTTCATCATAAGAAGAACAATAAAATTATTAACTACCCAGGATAGTATAAAATTCTTTGTTTAATATCTAGGCAATACATAGTTTTATGACAGTTGGATAGCATCAAATTTATGTCTATCAGGGCCGTATTTAGTGGGTTCATTGGGGTCCAAGCCCCCTCCTCGGGACTTTTTTGCTCCTAAATATAGTAATATACTAAAAGTATTGGCCTATAATCTATATAATTTCGAGCATATCCCCCACCCTATAAGCTCTATTCTCCCCCCCCCCACTGTTCGGATTCTTGGTCCCCCGCCCTTGCTGACATCCACGATACGACCCCGATGTCTCCGATATTATTATGTTTTACTTCCCACTTCCCCCCCCTTATTTTTTTATCTTTATGACGAGTTATAATTTTCTAGCGCCTGAATTATCCTTTGTCTTCCTGTGACCTTTTGTCCTATCTTGACAAAGTGACAAGAAATATTGTTCCACTACAAATAAGGATAAAAATGGGGTAGGTATAATCAGGATTGACTTTTTAATCTCAATTCGATTCTTGAAAAGGATGATCTACAGAGAGAAGCTATCAATATAATTCTTTGACGGACTGACCAAAGTTTGGCTTCCTAACCCTGGTCCCGTATAAAGGACGAAACAACCACTTGTCTCAGACTAAAAATAAGCAAATTTGTATGAACGCCGTGTAACTATTTGTGTATGCAATGTGCAAGACACAAATTTAGTGGAGATGTCTGGTATACTTGCTTTTAGTAAATAAGTACCTACCTAATGTTATCAGGACAAAGCTGCTATTATTGTTAGAAGAGCACCATTAAATTTAGACTGGCAGAAGAAGAAGGAGGAGGAGAAGAAGAAAAAGAAAGAGAAGATGGTAAAAGTGTAAAGAAGAAGAAAAAAAGAGTGAATTATGATCAAATTATCCTAAAGCTTTTATACTTTCTGTTTTACTGGTGAGGTAAAAAAAAATAAGAAAGAGAAGGAAAAGAAGAAAGAGTAGTAGAAGAAGAAGAAGAAGAAGAAGAAGAAGAAGAAGAAGAAGAAGAAAACTATGTAAATAAAGTTATTCAGATAGGTAGTAAAAAGTTACCTGTGAGGGATAGAGCTAGAAAAAGGAGCTTTCTCTCTCTCTCTCCCTCTTTTGACTTTTCTCTCTCTCTCTTTTTCTACTCTGTCCTTGCCTTTTCTCTGTTACCTGTCCCAAGTGATCTATTTCTCTCTTTCTCGCATCTGTAACTATTTCATTTAGCCTCTCTCTCTCTCTCTCTCTATCCCTCTGTGGCTGTGTCTCCCCTTTCCTCTATTTTTTACATCCATCTCTCTCCATTTCTGTTTTGACACTTTTATTCCCTATTTCCCATTCTCTCTCCCTCTTTCTCTCTGTGTTTGAATCCTTCTAAAACTTTCTCTCTGTACCTATCTCTGTTTTGACACTTCTCTCTCTCTCACTACCTCTCCTTTCTCTTTCACAAGCGATTTTCATCCCTTTCCAATCTCTCCCTCTTGCATTCATTCCCACTTCTCTCTCTCTTCCTCCTTCTTTCTCTCTTTATTTGAGTCCTCTGTATCTGTGTTTTGATTCCTCTCTCTTTCTGTCTCCCTTTATTCCCTTTTCTTCCCTTTCCCTCCCATTTTTTCTCTCTTTTTCATTCCTTCTCTCTCTCCTCTCTTTCTACCAATTCCTCTCTCTCTCTTTTATTCCTTCTCTCTTTCTCGAGGATGTCATCCATCTTCCATTTTTTTTTTTCGCTTCAACTCCCCACGGAGTCAACGAAATTCCATTCTACTCTACCACGCATTTTGTACGTAGCTGCAGAGTTCTGCACGTAGAGACGGATTTGCATTCAGAGTGCAGAACTTTCGCTCAGGACCGTTTTAGAGTTTATGGGGGCCCTGAGGCTGACTCCAAAGAACAGTTTTTTTTTTTTTTTTACAAATAAGAACACTTTATTTATTTATTTTGGTTTTGATAGTTCTTTGGCAAATTATTAAGAGGTTAGATTTTTTGCTAAATTATTGCCAGAATCACTAAGTGGGTTTAATCTCCGTTTAAGTTAAATTTTTGGATTAAGCAAAGCTAAAATTTCTGAAATCAACCAATCAGATTTCTAAACCCGAGAGTTAAACTTAACCTGAGTTTTTCACTTTGTGAACCCGGCCATTGGATATTTGTATTTTATTCTTCCTCTTGTGTGTGTGGGGGGGGGGGGGGGGGGAAAGCTGATTTGTACAGAAAGAAAAGAAAGAGATATCAGAAGAAAAGAAGAAAAATTTGAAAAGAAGATAAGAAATCTCATCTTTCACATCAGCTTTCTGTGGTGGAATTTCAAAGGAAACCTCGAGTTCGATGTATACCTTGTCACCATTTGCTTTTCGTCTGATAAAATAAAGTCAAATAGACGAAAAATTCGAAAGCTAAATCTTCTCAAAGAAAAATATTTATGTGGTCTGGGGAAATCCGAAGAATTCTTCCATCTATTTATAAGAAGAGACTTAGAAGGGAACAAGCTACATATTATAAGGGAAAGAGATACACAAGAGAAAAACTACATATTAGAAGGGAAATAGATACGTCGAAGGATAAAAGATACATAGAAAAGTTTACCCATAAAAAACAGCTCGAAGGTTTTCTAAGCAATTTTTCATGTCGAAAGTTTGTGTTTGTGTTGACGAAAAAGTCATTCGTTCTTCTCCTCCTCTTTTTCATAGCTTCTTCCTTCTTCTTTTTCTACTTTTCTTTCTTCTTCTTCTCCTCTTCTTCTTCTCATTCCTCTTCCAACTCATCCTTCTTCTTTTCTTTCTCCTCTTTCTTATCTTTCTTCTTCTTTTTTTTACCACCAAAACTTTATTTATCTTCGATAGATTTTTCATCCCATCTCAATTCCCTATCAGGGGTTTTTATTTTCTTTTTACGGCCTGGATTATTTTTCTATTTGCCAGTTTGCCTCGATAATCTGTCTCAGTAGAAAATAGTCCTTAACAACAGTAACGTGGTAATGTACTCGCCTGGTAATCTGGAGCGCATGGCTTCGAATTCTAACAGAGACGTGGAATTTTATCCTCATTGGTTTCACTTCAACAAGAGCAAAAAGAGTCACAGTTCCCTTTATCAAACCTCTTAAAAATTCTTACCTTGATACAGTAGATTCATTCATAGCTTGAATAAGTTCTGCCTCCCAATCGTTCTCTTTCTTCTCCAAAGCCCGTCGTATCAACTCCCGCTCCCTGTTGTACACTTTGAACTCTGCCAGTTACTCGCCTGGTAATCTGGAGCGCATGGCTTCGAATTCTAACAGAGACGTGGAATTTTATCCTCATTGGTTTCACTTCAACAAGAGCAAAAAGAGTCACAGTTCCCTTTATCAAACCTCTTAAAAATTCTTACCTTGATACAGTAGATTCATTCATAGCTTGAATGAGTTCTGCCTCCCAATCGTTCTCTTTCTTCTCCAAAGCCCGTCGTATCAACTCCCGCTCCCTGTTGTACACTTTGAACTCTGCCAGTTGCTCCTCCAAGTCACTTTCCTGAAAAACAAGAGGAAAAATTTGGGTGTTATTGACTGAACCAGTTTTTGAGCCACCCTGTAAATGTTTTTAGTTTAGTTCATCCGTGGCTGAGGCCTTGTCGACCATATGCCTGCTCCACACTGTGGCTCCATTGCGCTCTGTCTTGAGCAAATTCCTGCCAGGATTCAGGATCTACTCCCATCTCCTGGACGTCATGTTGGATGTTGTTTCTCCATCGGAAGAGGAAAAATTTGGGTGTTATTGACTGAACCAGTTTTTGGGCCACCCTGTAAATGTTTTTAGTTTATTTCATCCGTGGCTGGGGCCTTGTCGACCATATGCCTGCTCCACACTGTGATTGCGCTCTGTCTTGAGCAAATTCCTGCCAGGATTCAGGATCTACTCCCATCTCCTGGACGTCATGTTGGATGTTGTTTCTCCATCGGGTTCTAGGTCTTCCAACCGGTCGATTCCCTATCACTCTTCACAAAGTTAACTACTATTCAATCAATAAGCAATTAGATTTGAATTCGGGACTAAATAGAGATTCCGAGTACACCCTTTATATTTTATTTGAAGAGAAAATTACCACCCTGTATACTTACAAAATATTTTATTTGCATAGAACATAATATTATTATTAAGCTCAGTATTAAACAAACTCTTGTTTGAACACATTCTCTCTCTTGTTATCCCAAACCCACTGTAATTGTCTTGTTTTGTTGAAAAGGGTTTTCTGGAATTATAACATTTACAACTGTCTATTTGTTTGGCATCCTACAGTTATCCTTAATATCAGGAAGATTTAGGAAAAGAAGGAGAACAGAGAAGACGAAGAAGAAAGAGAAAAAGAAGAAGTAGATAAGATAAAAGGATAAGGGAAAGGAGGAGAAGAAGAAAGAGAACGAGAAGAAGAAGAAAATAAAGGGGGAGAAAAAGGAGGAGAAGACAATGAAGAAGGTTAAAAAGAAGGAAAAGAAGGAGTAGGTAGGACGAGATGAAGTAGGAGAAAAAGAAGAAGAAGAAGAAGAAGAAGAAGAAGAAGAGGAGGAGGAGGAGGAGGAGGAGAGAGGTATAACGAGAATTTAGATTAAAGATGATGGAAGCGACCTTTGACCTTTGAATGATCCTTTTTTAAAAGGGTTTAACTTCATCACTGTATAAACTGCTAAGGTCTTGAGTAACAGGGGTTTTTACCGACAAGCTACTCACACAAAACGCCTACTCACATTAACCTCACCAAGCCTGAGTGTGAGGTCTAGATTTTTTTTTAAGAGATTTGACAGAGAAATCGAAGAGAGAAGAAAGACAGTATAGGAGAAAGCCAGCAGTTCCGAGCACGAACATTATCCCATCAGGATAAAATCCGCCCCGGGCGGGGAATCATGGCAGATAAACAAATGCTTAAATATATAGAAAAATGGTAATCTTCCCAATGGTTCCCCTTTTATCATCTTCCCAATGGTAGTATCTTCTATTCTCCCGATAGTATGTTCTCTTATAATCTTCTCCGTTCTCCTTTTGATTTGTTTTGTTAGTTTTTTTTATCTTTCCCTGTTCCCCCTCCCATATATTTATCAAATTTCCACCCCACTATAGCATTATTATTTTTTGCATAATAATGCAGCTAAAAGAATATTATTGGGTGGAGAAAAATGTAATAAAGAATATCAAAGCCCTGAAACTACTCTACGATTAGACCAAGCGATTGTTTTTTTTTTACCTCGGTACCGCTTTCGCATTACTTCAAGATTGTTTAGTTCCTTACCATTTTTCTATATATTTAAGCATTTGTTTATCTGCCATAACCATCTTTAATTTTTCTGTTGTTTGACAACCCTATCCCAGTTCTTTAGTGTCTTTCTATGCTTTTTAACCAACTTCTGCAAGTTTCTACTGTTCATTCTCTTATCTTTTCTTCGTCTACTTTCACTTTGTCAATTTTCTCTCTATTATTTATTCTATCTCTTCCTCTTCTTCTTTCTCTCTCTCTTTCTCTTAATTTCTCTCTCTTCCTGTCTCTTTGTCTCTTTTTTCTCTTTAGAAGATGAATTTTTAAACTTTTTCACAAAGTGTCCCAAGTTTTTTTTTTTCTCTTTTCCTTTGTGTTTAGTTTGTTCTCTTCCAGCTATCCCACTATTTGCTTTTCCAGTCTCTTTTCATTAATCTTAACATCATTATCATCATGGCGTATTTCCTATTATTCTTCTTCTTCTTCTCCTCCTCCTTCTTTTTCCTCCTCTCCTTCTTCGTACCATCAACATTCAACGTCATTTTTCCACAAACTCATGGCGGGTTTCACCGCAATGATTGAATTCAAAGTTCTGATGTTTAGGAGAGTGAGTTACCTACAGGAGAGTGAGTTGAGTTACTTATGTTTTAGATTGTAACTCGTTTCAAACAGCGAGTTGGGGTCTGACTCATTGACTGAATATCCCACTGAAAAGAGGAGTTCTATGACTCACTCACTCACTCTCATTATGACTCACTCTTATTATGACTCACTCACTCTTGATCTTTACACATCGCCAATCCAAAGTTTTTAATAATGAGAGGCTTCAACCGAGTTTAAACCCATTTTGTTTCCTCGGCCCAAATGTCATTTGTAAAACCCGCCATCAGTTTTACCTACTTTTTTACTCTTCAGTTTTTTTTTGCCAGTTCATTTATTGTTTTATCATTCTTATTATTATTACTATTATTTTACATCTTTCTTTTAGTTTTTATTCTTTTTTCTCTATCTCTCGTACAACGTAAAACACTTGAGCACCTATCCCTCGCGTTTTTTTTTTTTTTTTTTTTTTTTTTTTTTAATGATGAAAATAAAGGAATTTTAATTTTGCTAAGCATGATTTTATTTTATTTTTTTGAGATGTTTTATTTATTTATTATTATTATTTGAGAAAGCCAGCTCTTTCTCTTTCCCGCTAATGTTCGAGGAAAAACTCTGAAGCTATCTTTCAAATTAAAAGTAAACAAGTTACGCCTTAAGGATAAAGAGACGATGGAGGAGGAGGAGGAGGAGGAGGAGAAGAAGATGAAAAAGGAGAAGGGAGAGTCTATTTGGCTTTATGGTTCTCTGGACAAAATTTGCACCACCGTTTTCGTGATCCTGGTAAAAAGACCTTTAATTTGATGTATAAGTCGACCAGGTTTGGATAAGTCCTTCTATGGGGACAGACAGACCGACCGACAGATCGACCGACTGACAGACACCGAAGCGAATACAATAGCCCGTCCACTATACCTTTTTTTATTACTATCCTAATAATAAAGGAAGGACGGGCGGGAGAAAAATGGAAAATAGTGGACTGCTCTCTAAGATAATGGCTGGTGATATAAAAGAGTCAGACGTGCTTGAAAATAGGAGTCAAAAAAGGCACCTAAAGAGCGATCTTTTCAATTACTAAACTCATATCAGGCGTAACCTCGGAGAAGAAAATCTGGGAGCGCGCAGCGCGACAGTATACGCAACCTCCGGAGCACGCAGTGCGAGTGATAATAATAAATTGAATATTAAACAAAATAGGTAGGTACATAGGTACTAATTTTCTTTAACCACGATCGAGTAAACTACGGGCTAAAAAATTCCCTGAGGCGAGCACGCAGTGCGAGACTAAAAAATTCCCTGAGGGATTATTTTTCTATTTACCAGTTTGCCTCGATAATCTGACTCAGTAGAAAAAAATAGTCCTTAAGAACAGTAACGTGGTAATGTGCTCGCCTGGTAATCTGGAGCGCATGGGTTCGAATGATCAGAGTGTCAACCATCCGGATAACAATCCCGCGCAATGTTGTTTAAAGTTTCCAAGTCAAAGTTTAAACTTAAACGATCCCAACAGACTGAGCACTACTCAGCAGACTCATTCTTCAAATAAACATATTTTAGGTACATAGGCTAAATATGTAGTTATTTTACCTAAGATAGGTACCTTACTAGCTCAATTTCTTTCTTACTTTTTCTTGATGGTTGTTATCGAGAAACTTGTTTCTTTTTAGATAGCTAGCGCCAGCGAGTGCAAAAAAGAAGATAAAACTGTGTAAAAGTAATATTTCCACCCTGATTTTGAACGAAGAAAGTAGAGGTTTTCAAATTTCAAACATGAGCGAGACTCTTTTATCATCTTCCCAATGGTTCCTCTTTTATCATCTTCCCAATGGTAGTATCTTCTATTCTCCCGATAGTATCTTCTCTTATAATCTTCTCCGTTCTCCTATTGATTTGTTTTGTTAGTTTTTTTTTTATCCTTCCATGTTCCCCCTCCCATATATTTATCAAATGAGGGATTATTTTTCTATTTACCAGTTTACCTCGATAATCTGTCTCAGTAGAAAATAGTCCTTAACAACAGTAACGTGGTAATGTGCTCGCCTGGTAATCCGGAGCGCATGGGTTCGAATGATCAGAGTGTCAACCATCCGGATAACAATCCCGCGCAATGTTGTTTAAAGTTTCCAAGTCAAAGTTTAAACTTAAACAATCCCAACAGACTGAGCACTACTCAGCAGACTCATTCTTCAAATAAACATATTTTAGATAGGCTAAATATTATGTAGTTATTTTACCTATCTATGTATCTAACTTACTAGCTCAATTTCTTTCTTACTTTTTCTTGATGGTTGTTATCGAAAAACTAGTTTCTTTTTAGACAGCTAGCGCCAGCGAGTGCAAAAAAAGAAGATAAAACTGTGTAAAAGTAATATTTCCACCCTGATTTTGAACGAAGAAAGTAGGGGTTTTCAAATTTCAAACATGAGCGAGACTCTTTTATCATCTTTTTTTTTTTTTTTTTTTTTAAATAAGTTTTAGGGGGAGTAGGCAGGTAAACCTGTACAGAAACATTTAAATTACCAAGTTTTTCCCAGGACTCAAAGAATTATACCTGGAATTCTGGATTTTATATTTTATTTTTAAAAAGCTTTCTCTTGTTTTCACAAAACCACCAGCCTCTTTTTCTCTCTACTGGTTGTTCCGTCTTCCTTTCCTTTTCTCTATCTCTCTCTCCTGATTCTTCCTTCTTCCTCCCTCTTTCTCGCTCTCCCACAATTCCATCACGCGTTATTAAATTATGAATAATTGGAAAATTTAATTATCCTTTATTTCCTCTCTCTCTTCCTCCCTCTCTCTCTCTCTCTCTCTCTCTCTTTATCCATCTCTCGCTCTCTCTCTCTCTCTCTCTCTTTATCCATCTCTCGCTTTCTCCCTCTTCCTCTCTCTAGCTTTCTCTGTGTATCTCTCCCTAACTCTCTCTCTTTTCTCTTATTTTATTTGTCCCAAACTACCTATTTTTCCACTACTTCTTTTTATCCTTTTTCCTCTCTCTCTTTATCCATCTCTCGCTCTCTCTCTCTACCTCTCCCTCTCTTTATTGATCTCATTTTCTTCATTCTGAACTATTTTTCTTTAACCTCTTTTTATCCCTTTCTCTCTCTCTCTCTTTCTCTCTATCTTTCCTCTCTCTCTAGCTCTCTGTGTATCTTTCCTCATCTCAACTCTCTCTCTCCAAACTATTTTTCTTCTACTTCCTTTTATCCCTTTTCCTTTCTCTCTCTCTCCCTCTTTCTTTCTTAATCTCATTTTCTTATTTCCACTGTTTATTTTCCTCTCATCTGAAACAAAATTGTACACAGGAAAATGATGCATCTATGTAGTACCTACATAGTATGTAAATATACGTATAATAATCTAATAAAATAAAAATAAAATAATAAGATGAAATTTAATTTAAAATAATGTTATGCAAATAACTTATGGAGTTTTGTTTATCCACCTCTATTCTTAATAAACTTGCAGAAGAACTCTACCCTGAAATTTTGCATATTAGTTTTTTCATATCATTATTTTTACGAAAAAGAGGGTTTTTGCATTATTTTAACTCAAAATCTTTTGTTTATTCAGGAAGAGAAACCTCCGATCAGAGCCAGAATATGTCTAATACAGGACTCGAACCCGGTACCTCTGAGTTGAGAACTTTATGGACCAAAGAAGGTAAGCGGTAGAAAAGGACAAAAAGCGGAGTTAATTTATTTCAAATCTTACAAATGACCTTCCTTTGGCTCCATTTTCTTATTATTCCATTGTTTTGATTCGAACCCCAGATCCTCTCGATTAGAAATCGAATACCTCAGCAACTGTACAGGGACAGGTTGGGGACTTTGAGAGAAACAAATTTCCTTGGAAAAAGGCAACAGCAAGAACTGTTCGCAACAGGGGAAAGTCGTACGTAATTTGTATTACGTTAGGGTATTATAACAGGGCCATCTACAAGGGGGTGGGATTGGTACCATTCGTCCCGGGCCGGACTCTCCAAAGGCGCCCGGAACGAGCATTTTTTTAAAGGATGAGTGTTCAACCGCCGTCTTTATTTCGTGTGGTCTGTGTCGTAGCATGCCCATCCCGTAGTATATATGCCTCTCGTCGGATTAGTATTTTCTAAGAAGTTTGAGAGAGGGAACTGTAACTGCTAAGGTCTTATCGTCCCTAAATCGAAGAAAAAAGACAGGATAGGAGAAAGCCAGCCGTTCCGAGAACGAACATTATCCCATCAGGGTAAAATCCACCCCGGGCGGGAATCGAACCCGCGTCCTAGCGCTTACAAGGCAGGCGCGCTACCCTCCAAGCTAACTAGGCTGGCATGACTTAGGAGTATTTAGATTGAACTGGGTGATACGTATTATTGTTTGAAGCATTGTTGCTAGAAGGGGGCCAGTCAAGCTGTGAAAGGCCCTGGGTATTATTAGGAGGGAGGAGGGAGGGAAGGGGGAATGAGGAAGGACATTAGAGAGGGATAAAGGACAAAGTTTTCCATTACGTCATTAGGTAGCAAGGACATTGGAAGACAAAGAAGAGGAAGAAGAAGAATGAGCGGAGAAACGAAGAAGAAGAAGAAGAAGAAGGAGGGGTGATATTATCTTCAAAGTTGTTGAGTAGCTTCTGTACCTACCTATACTTATACTTTGTAGGTACGAATTAGAGAGTAGCTATTCAGCCCTTCAACAATAGAGTCTTAGGCTAAAAACAGAGTGTAGGCCAAAAACAGTTCCCAGCGGATCACTGATAAATTGATATGTAAATCTGTTGCTTACATTTATGAAGACTTTTAGATGATTTTCACAGTAGGGGATGGATCTACAATTTTGCAGAATATACATAGGTATACCTTATAATCTATATCCTCCATAGTTTTTTTTTTTTTACTACGTTAAAATTGTAAACCTATTACATTTACGAAGACTTTTAGATGAGATTCCCAGCAGGGGGTACGTAGATTTACAATTTCTCAGAATATTGTGAAGCTGCAGTGCATAAAACCTTGCATAAACCGTCTATCATTGTGTCATGGTGGGTTTAAATTGTTTTCAACATCCACCTACATAGATACAGGCCCGTTTACCGGGGGTTTGTATGCGGTCCTAATTGTCCCAGTCAAGGGCTCCTCAAGGGAGCCCAGGACCTCGTATTTTTCCCCCGAAAAGGGGGAAAAATACGAGGACATAATTTAGCGAAAACTTACCTGGTATTTTTATTTGTAAAAAAAGCCTAGCTTGGAGAAGAGCGCGTCTACCTAGTAAGCCCAAGGTCTCGTGTTCGATTCCCGCCAGAGGCAGATTTTATCCTAAACAGATAATGTTTGTTCTCAGAACGGCTGGCTTTCACCTATCCTGTTTTTCTTCTCTCTTCGCTTTACGTACGATAAGACCTTAGCAGTTACAGCCCCCTCTATCAAACCTCTTAAAAAAAAAGTGTTGCGAGGATAGGGCCCATTTTGGGGTTAGCCCCGGGGCCCTCATAGCCTGTGGCCGGCCCTGGAATAAACCCAACTTATGAGAACAATATTTTGAATGGAACTCAAAAACAGCAGGGGTCATTTTGCGTGAGGGATTTGGAAACATAGCATTAGACGAAAGGGCATTTATGATTACAATGGTTTTAGAACAAAGGCTCTTCATGTGACAAGAGAATTACTGTAAGCGTTGTTGTAAATTTATCTTTGTTATTATATGTATTTAGAAATATAAATATATCTATATTTCTATAACCTAAAATTAAACAAGGTCTTTTGTGTGTATTGTAATTTTAATCAACCTATGTGTCATTTTCCAATAAAATATACTATACCTACATTTTTAGGCTGTTGGGGTATGGGGACTT
This sequence comes from Diaphorina citri, assembly GCF_000475195.1. NCBI lineage: Eukaryota > Metazoa > Arthropoda > Insecta > Hemiptera > Psyllidae > Diaphorina > Diaphorina citri. The sequence continues at coordinate 264,357 of NW_007377507.1, forward strand.
TTCAGTCCTAACAGTCTTAAATTTAAAGAAATTTCCCATGTTAGTGAAGGTCTAGAGACCTTGTGTAATTTTATCGGATTAAAAGGAAAGGTATTTGAAAGTTATTGTAAAATTATTCCCCTTACATTACTAGGCAATCTAGAAGAAAGAAGAAGAAGGAGGAGGAGGAGGAGGAGGAGGAGGAGAAGAAGAAGAAGAAGAAGAAGAAGAAGAAGAAGAAGGAGGAAGAAGAAGAAGAAGAAGGAAAGGAATAAGAGTGGGAGAGAGAAAAAGGAGAAGGAGAAAAAGGAACTTGAAAAAAGAAAAGAAGAAGAGTGGGAGGAGGAGGAAGGAGGGGGTGGACTGGAAGAAGTAGGGAAGAATGATTGAAAGAAAAGGGAAAACTAAGAAGAGAGGAAAAGAAAGAGAGAGACAGAGAGAGAGAGAGAGAGAGAGAGAGAGAGAGCGGGAGAAAACATCAGGTGGACGTAAAAGGAAAACTCAAAAAAAAAAAAGGAAACAGAAAGGGTATTAGAGGAAAGAAGAAAGGAGGCTAATAACAAATGTACACAAAGACTAGAAAAGAAGAGGGAGAGAGAAAAAGGGGAAGAGGAAGAAAATTAATAAAATAGGGAGAAGAGAGAGAAGGAGAGAGAGAGGGACGGATCAGGGTAAAAGGGACTGAATGAAAATGGGAACAGGGGCGGGGAAAAAGGAAAAAAAGGTAAAGTAAAAGCAAGGTCATAGAAAACCTGTGAAAAATACGGGTACTTATAGGTACAGGAGAGACGAAATATGACAAAGGAAAGAACGACAAAAGAGAAAAAATTAGAATGAGGAAAGAGGAGAGGGAGAAGAGCCTGAGTGTAAGTAGGACAAAGAGAACACGAGAAAAGCCCAAAATTAATCTTCGTACATTGCTAGGAAACCCAGGCCATGAGGCCTTTAATAATTACAATGGTTTGAGAACAAAGACATTTCATTAGTACGGCACAAATGACAACGTATGGTGTCTCTGATAGCAGGCCAAAAGCCTGCAGGATTTGGGCAGGATTTCAAGTTAATGCAACAGGCACCAGGATTTAAACTTTTGGTTAATTGCCTTTGGGGCAGTTTATTGTTTGTGGTCAAAATTGTCTTCAAAACTTGTCTTTTTGAAGTTTTTTTTTTTTACGTCTTGTGTGCATAAGAAATTGGTTAACAATAGGTATTTATTTCAGTTATGCCCTTGATTTAAACCTTTTTTTTTCTTTCTTTTATTGTTTAATCCCAGGTAGGTTTTTTTCAAGTATAAAGGATTTTTCACCTCTTAGCACCTAAAAATAATAAGAAGCCTAGAACTGTGGTTGTATGCGCTTGTTTTAAAGCCTTTACCATCAACTTTTTCAAAAATCAGGCTTTAAGTTTCTTTGGTAAGAAAAACCGGATTACCTGTATGTCAAACGATGAGCTCTGTTTGAGTGACCGCTGTTTGGCGAGCCGTTTCTTTTTCTTGTGCAAAGGCCGCGCTTCCACTATCATCTCTTCCAGTTCGAACGTCGGATCACAGTTTAAATGGTCCCTCTGAAAATAAATAAATCAAATCAAATCATGAGTTCTTTGTGCTAAAGCAGAGAGCTTCTTCACAACTTTAGTATGGGTATCACAGCATTACCAAGTGCCTCCTTTACTAGGGTAAGTGCAACATTTATTGGCCCACCTAAAGGGGTTTCCAGACAAAAACGGTTATATCTCTGGTCCTAATTATTTTGGAATAGTTTTTCATTAATTTTCACTTATCATTTATCAACATTTTTTTTTTTTCACTGGCAATGCCACCACTGGTCGCTACTCGACACTCGAAATTGTCCTCACGAGGCTGCGTGCATCTCGAAATTCAAGCACAGAATAGAAAAAACTTCGACCCCGCCGGAATCGAACCCAAGACCTTCGTCAAGCCTAGTGTGATACCCACTCAGCCACAGAGGTTGCTGAAGTAAATAGTGCTTAGAGCTTATTTATACTGCTCGCATAGGACTGAAAAGTCCCTTTACTCCAGCAGTAGGCTACTACTATTATTGTGGTCAAATTCTCAAATTATATTGAGGATAAAATTCCATACCTCGGCTGGGATTGAACCCACGCCCTCCTGTTTAGCAGGCGAGCGCCTTGACCACTACACCACCGAGGCAGGTGGTAGGTAAATAGATGGTAGGTAAAAAAGTTACTACTTGTTTAAATTTCTCTTTTCAGCAGTTCCGAGAGCGAACATTATACGTTCAGGATAAAATCCGCCCCGGGTGGGAATCGAACCTACTATTTTACTACTACCCTTCTTACCGGAGGTGTAAACCCGGGCTTGATTTGTTTCTCCAGGACAGTGTCCATGTTGAACTTCTGCAGACATGGATGTTTGGTCAGGTCGACAGCATTCGATAGCCGCTGGGCAGGGTCTGTGCAGAGGAGCTAAACAGAAAGGTCGAATTTGAACATTAGGTTCAGAATAAAATTAACAACAGCAATCATTTATTAATTTTCTATTAAAGTATAAAATAGGTACAGTAAACAAGGCAACTACCTCTTTAAAATATTGCACCAAGAAGAAAGAAGGAATGAATAATGTTTTTATTTAAATGTACTTATTTATTTTAAATTCATTAACAGTTATTCTGCTTGGCATTTGTTCAGCAAATCCCTCCTAATTGAGTTTCATTCGTTTGGCATTTAATGACCTTTGTACTTTACAATTTTAATGAAGAGTTTAATGAACCTAGGATTAGGGAGTATCATCAAGGATTTGTGTCGTTAGAGATAATGATAATTTCATTACGGATGTAATGATTGAAATTAATTACGGAGAAGGGGATTAGGAAAAGTGGACGTTTTAAAATACAGGGTGTTTTAACGATTTGACCGTAATTCATTAGGTAGAAGAGCCTGAGTGAAGGGAGAGTAGGGGAAAGGTATATTGGAGAAGAAAAAGAGAAAGGACGGTAGAAAAGAGGGGGAGAAGATAGAGAAAGTGAAAAGAGAAAAAGAAGAAGAGGAGGAGAAGGGAAGAAACAGGAGAGGAAAAATATTGAAAAGAGAAGAGAGGATATTATGCGAAAGAGGAGGACAAAGAGGAAGTAGGAGGGATTGGATTATTCGACTCCGGGAGAGGAAGAAAAGATACGAGAGAGGAGAAAGACAAAGAAGGAGGGGACATTATGGTTTCTGGAGAGATACCTATATAACTAAAAGACAGGGAGGAATACAAAAGGGAGGTAAAAAGGAAAAAGAAGAAGAAGAGGATGAAGAAGAAGAAGAAGATGAAGAGGAAGAAGAACATTTTCAATGCAAAAATACGGCAAGAAAGATTGATTTAGGATGGGTGGGAGAGGAGAGAAAACACAAAAGAGGGAACAAGTGCGAAGAAAGGAGAAAGGAGAAAAGGGAAAAATATGTCAGTGGGAAAATTGGGAAAGAGAGGTGGCACATGGCTTAGGGAAGAAATTTAATGTAAGGGAGGTGAACAAAAGATATGATGACGATGAGGTACGGAAAGGGAGAAGGGAAATTATGGAAGTTATAAGGGGAAAAGAGTTAAAGGGAAGAGTGAGAGAGAGAGAGAGAGAGAGAGAGAGAGAGAGAGAGAGATGGAAATAAGGAATGATAAGAATAGAGAGAAAGAAAGGAAAGTAGAAAGGGGTGAGGGAGGGGGCGAGGAAGGAAGGTATAAAGGGGGCAAGAGAGGGGAAAAGAGAGTCAAAGGAATTACGAAAGGGGAGAGAAGAGGAAGAAAAAGGTATTGAGGCAGGAGGAGAGGGAGAAAGGGAAAAATGGGATAATGAAAAGGGATGAAAAAAGGATGAGGAGAGGGCAAAAAGGTTTGAGGGGGAGGAATATAGAGAGGAAGGAAGAAAAGGGTTGAGAGGATAGAAGGGATAATTCAAAGGGAGGGAGAAAGGAATAAGGGGAAGGAAGATTGAAAAGAACGGAAAAGGAAGAGAGAGAGGGAGAGGGAGAGGGAGAAATTATAAGGGGGGAAAAGGGATAGAATGGAAAGGGATTGAGGTATGAAGAGATGGGAGAAAGGAAGAAAAGGGATAATGTAAAGGAAGGGATGGGAAAAGGGAGGAGAGAAGGGTAGAATGTAAACAATGGGATGTATATTAAGGTACTGTATACTTATGGACCGTACATTATTAAGGTGATTAACTACTGCCAAGCTTTATAGGGTGTCCAAAAAAGAAATTGCATGCAAAAAAGGCCCTTTTTGTGGGTAAAACGGACTTTTCTTTTGAAACTCAGTCCCAAGAAAATACACAAGATCTTGATGCCTGAGGACTCAGTAACTTTGTGAAGTTCCATATGAATTGAGATGAAATAATGAAGAGTATTAACTCGTTATTTCATCTCAAAGATACAAGAGTTTTTGAAAACTTTTCAATGCGAATCATAGATTTTAAAGGTGTTCGAAAATTTTAATGCCTTTTACTTTCCAGGTAAGTTTCACAATTTTTCAACTCACTCTGTACAGATATTCTGCACTAAATTTTGGTACACCCCGTATAGATAACTGTACATTGTACAGGATAAGATATGTACCTATACAGTGAACATTTCGCTGTACATTTATACCCAACGGGTATTATGAGGAACCCAACAGAATATACATAGAACAAGACGCTCGCCTGGTAATCAGGAGGGCGTGGGTTCGATCTCAGCCGAGGTATGGAATTTTATCCTCATTTATTTGAGAATTTGACCTAGAATATACCTTGTTTATCCTGCTCGAATGAGACTAAAAAATCCCTTTACCCTAGTAGTCTAAACAAGGTCTCGTTTATTATATGCGTTTAATAACATAGTATAATTTAATAACATAGTATAAAGGTAGGAGTGGGTACTGGCAGTGTCTTTGCTTCGCCAGAGAAAATTAATCATAACAGCTAGAGACCTGTTTGGATTTTGGAAAAATCCTTTCTTGTTGTGAGACTTTTACTACCTATACACCTGTTCACATTGACTTCGCCCAGCCTGAGGGGGACTGAGAAAAGCCAGTAGCATATGCGTTTACCCAAATGGTCACCCATCCTGATATGGACCACGGGTCACGTTGATTAACCGCAGTGTAATCCATTGTCCATTGGGAACTTGGGAAGTGGTGCATTCAACGTGCTAAGGTTACTAATTTGTATGAATGCCGTGTATTTATTTTGAGTATGCAATGTGCAACAAATAAAATATTAGTGGAGATGCTCTGTTTACTAAGCAAAGTTATTTCGACTTTAACTTTATTTAATCCCAAACAAAGTGAAACAAAAACTCCAGTCCTGCATTTTCTTCTATCTATTTTTCAAGAAAACCATTTTCCTCCTCCTCTCCTTCTTCCTCTTCTTCTTCGTCGTCTTCCTCTTCTTTTTTCTAATCAATTTCTTTCTATTTTTTGCTGCAATCAATTTTTATTTCTTTCTTTTTAAAAACACTCTCTACTTTCTGATCTGCTTTATCCATGTGTCTTAAAACACCTTCTTCATTATTGCATTGTGTACCTTCTAGCTTTCTACTGTCTATTTTTCCTCACTGTCCAATTCTATATGGTCAGAGAGTGAGGGAGAGAGAGAGATAGGGAGAGAGAGAGAGAGAGAGAGAGGGAGAGCTAAAGCAAGATAAATACAGATTCTAATGGTGCATGTAATGGCAACTTTACTCAGCTAATTGGATTAGTCAGGGACGAATAGGAGGGAGTTTCGGGACGGCGAAAATCCCAGTCAGGAATGATTCCCTTCCTGGGGAAGGAGAATAATAGTGCTTATTTAATAGTAGTAGTACCTATTTATAATGCTGGAACAGGACTGCTCTAACTATGTTGAGGATACAATACCGATACAATTATTACTAATTACCAGGCAAGCGTCTTGATCATTACACCACCAAGGCTCACAATAATTTCAATAGGATCCTGTACACCCTAATTTCGTTTCCTTAATTTAATCCCTTATTTCCCGAATAGAAGAATATTGCGACCACAAACACTCTATCCGAAGTCCCTTAATCCCTCCGTCCCTGATTTCGTCCCTGACTTTTCCTAATGGAAAAATATCTTCTTCAAATCCTTATCCGTCCCATTTATCTGTATGTTTTTCTTATCGCTTCCCTTTAGGGTCCTTCTGTTTTTCCACTTCATCTTATTCTCTCTCTCTATTTTCCTTCTATTTTATCATTTCCTTCAAGGATGTGTTGTCCTTTTGTGGATTATATCCTTTTCAACCTTTTTCTATGGTGTGTGACATTGTTGACACTGTTGTGGGGACTTTTGTGTTCTTATTCACCACAGTTTGAGTTGAACAATTCAGTTGAACAATTTTTTTTTCACTTAATCCTAGCATTCGTTTATTTTTATTGCTGTACGAGTATGCATAGGTTTAGAACTTTAGACTTTTGTGTGCAAATAAACTTCAATCTACTATTTTAAATTTTATTTTTAATCCCTCTCAATTATTACGTGTATGAGTACTCTACAATACTCATCATATCTACCTACATAATAAGTTACAAGTACCTACCTACTTCATTTTAGCTCTCTCTTACAATACCTATTTATAGGAAACCTACACAGTGTAATGAGAACGTACCTACTACCCACTTACCTAGATATTGTAATTTCTCTTTATGTATAGATACCTAGATATTGTAATTTCTCTATCTCCTTCTATGTATATCCTCAGCAACAGGATCATTCTCTCTCTCTCTCTCTCTCTCTCTCCGGATCTCTCTCGTTTACTGCCTCTTGTTATTTCTCCTTTATTCTTCTCCTTTTCTCTCTCTTCTCCCTCTTTCTCTCCACAGGCCTCCATTTTTATATTCCCTTCTTTTGTTTTTCGTATTTCAGTTTCACTTTCTATTGTTTTGTTATTTTTTCTCTTTCTACCTCTCCTTAAAGAGAGAGGGAGGGAGAACGAGAGGAAGCGAAAGAGAGGGAGCGAGGGAGAACGAGAGAGAGCGAATTCGCTCTCTCTCTCTCTTATTCCTTGTCTTTTTCTGTTCAAATCAACTACTCTTCCCTCTCTCCTTTTACACGTTCTCTCCATTTCCGTACTCCTCTCTCTCCCTCTCCCCCTCTATACAGTCCTCAATATTTTTCTCCCTTATCTCCCTCTCGTTCTCTCTCTTTCTCTCTATTATTTTTCAAGAGTACAATCATTAAAATCTCGACGGGGTTTCCAGTTTTATTATTATTATTTTGTCTCCTCATTCTTCCTGCCCGCATGTGCATAAAACCTTGCATAAACCGTCTATCATTGTGTCATGGTGGGTTTAAATTGTTTTCAACATCCACCTACATAGATACAGGCCCGTTTACCGGGGGTTTGTATGCGGTCCTAATTGTCCCAGTCAAGGTTCATTTTAGCTTTCTCTTACAATAACTATTTATAGGAAACCTACACAGTGTAATGAGAACGTACCTACTACCTACTTACCTATAGATATTATAATTTCTCTTTCTATCCATTGCATTTCAATCCAACACTCTATCTCCTTCTATGTACCTATATCCTCAGCAACAGGATCATTCTCTCTCTCTCTCTCTCTCTCCGGATCTCTCTCGTTTACTCCCTCTTGTTATTTCTCCTTTATCCTTCTCCCTTTCTCTTTTCTCTCTCTTCTCCCTCTTTCTCTCCACAGGCCTCCATTTTTATATTTCCCTCTTTTGTTTTTCGTATTTCAGTTTCACTTTCTATTGTTTTGATATTTTTTCTCTTTCTACCTCTCCTTAAGGAGAGAGGGAGGGAGGGAGAACGAGAGGGAGCGAATTCACTCTCTCTCTTATTCCTTGTCTTTTTCTGTTCAAATCAACTACTCTTCCCTCTCTCCTTTTACACTTTCTCTCCATTTTTGTACTCCTCTCTCTCCCCCTCCCCCTCTATACAGTCCTCAATATTTTTCTCCCTCTCTCTCTCTATTATTTTTCAAGAGTACAATCATTAAAATCTCGACGGGGTTTCCAGTTTTATTATTATTATTATTATTATTATTTTGTCTCCTCATTCTTCCTGCCCGCATGATGACTTCGGCCTATATTTCTGTAGGAACTACACTATTATTATTATTATTATTATTATTATTATTATTAAATCTTATGTTGGAGGGAGCACCACCGACAACATTTCGGTAAAAGTATTACAAGTAGGTACGTAATGCTTTCTGCGGATTTTATACGTTTTGCGAGTATAATGGAGTGGGAATGCATAATTTATCCGTTTGAGAGGTTGAGAATTTTTCCCCTAAAGCTTCTGACGGAGGAGAGAAGATGTAGTTAGAAGAGAAGGCTAAGAAAGAAGAAGAAGAAGAAGGAGGATAAGGATGAAAAAAGGAAGGAAAGAAGATGATAAAAAGAATGCAAGGAGATGGGAGTGGAAAAATATGGATAAATATAGGTACATATCTCAGAAGAAAGGAGAGGAGGAGGAGAAGAAGAAGAAGAAGAAGAAGAAGAAGAAGAAGAAGAAGAAGAGGAGAGAGAGTGGAAAAATTGATAAAAATGTATTAGTTGAAAAAAAAAAAAAACAACAACAACAAGAAGCAGCAGCAAAGAAATTTTCTTGAGTTTCCCAGAGCTTTTTTTGGACGTCACATCAGGAATTCAGGAAGCTCTGTTTAAACATTCAGCTAAGAAGATTTGTACAAAATGTTCACCTGCTGTTTGTCTTTAAATCAGGAGAAAAGAAGGATAAAGAAAAAAGGAAAACAAGAAAAAAAAAAAAAAAAAAAAAAAAAAAAAAAAAAAAAAAAAAAAAAGGATAATCCGAGCCGATTTGGGATGTTAATTTATTCACCTTACGAATGCAAAGCTGTGACTACTCGAGTATAACGAGTATTATTTTAACAGATAGGTAGGCACATCCCGCATAGGGATTTATTTCTTGCTTTTTTCACGAGAAAAAGAAGAAGAAGATGAAGAAGAGGAAGAAGACGAAGAAGAAAGGAAAAGAATAGCCGGAAGAGGAAGAAGAAGAAGAAGAAGATAAAAATAAGCCCATTTCATGATTTTTTTTCCCCATCACACTCTCACTTCCTAAGCCGAACGCCATTAAAAAAGTGCTAGGCTTTGGAAAAAAAAAAAAAAAAAAAAAAAAAAAAAAAAACCCAAAAAACCTTTCCGGAAAAAAAGGGGGGGGTAAAAAATTTTTTTTAAAAAAAAAAATCAGATCCCATAATACCTTTCCGGAAAAAACAGGCGGCGTACAAACATTTTTATGTGCTTAGGTTTAGGTACAATTTTTACTTTTTTTTTTCAATTTATAAAATTTTAAAAAATATCCCCTCCTGGTAAGTCATTAATTTTAGTCAATTATGATAGGTTAATAACACCTGACAAGTGACGCTTCAGATGCATCGCTAATGCAGGGTATACGTGAGGACAAAATGAGGAGCTGAGTTGCTTTCCTGATTCAACTTTTCAACTTCTGCTCTTCAAATTTCGCAAAATTTTTACGTCAAAGGTATAACGTTTTTGCAAGGTTTTCAAAGGTTCTAAATTTCTATACGTTTTTTTTCCTTTCTTTCAAGAGTAGTTTTTAAGCAAGGTTTATTTATAAATTACAAAATCATTCTGTACCAAATACACAAGACATTGTTTGGACTACGGGAGTAAAGGGACTTTTCAGTCTCATTTTGGCAGTATAAATGGGGTATATTCTATTTTTGAGGTGTGGGACAATGAAACCTGTGATAACAAGATAACATTATCTATTGGTTAACAAGTTAACACATTTTGGAAACTAGGATGTAGAAGACACAATTGCACTTCCAAGTTTGGTTTTCAGAAATGTCAAAATGAAGCTCTTATTCTGTCGTTCATAGAAAGAGAGATAAATGGAGGGAGAGAGAGAGAGAGAGAGAGTGAGAGAGAGAGAGAGAGAGAGTGAGAGAGAGAGAGAGATTGTTCGAATATTTTACCATTTTGGCCATAAGGCTTTATCTTGTCATTTGCAATGGGGGTTATAATAACGTTCTAGCTTCTTCGTCTCTCTCTTTCTCTCTCTCTCTCTCTCTCTCTAAATTTCTTATCATATTGCCCCTAACTATGTGGAAAGGATGTGGAAAGGAAATGATGATACATATATCTCTTCAGTAGAAAGGAGACAGAGATAGCAACATGACACCCAACCTACATCACAAAAGAAGGACAAGAAGAGGAGAAGAAGGAGGAGGGGGAGGGGGAGGAGGAGAAGGAGAAGAAGAAGACGTAGAAGAAGAAGAAACGAAAAGGAGAAGAAAAAGTAAAAATATAAAGGAAAAGGATAAGTAGAAAGGTAGGATAAAAGATGAAGAAGAAGGAGAAGAAGGAAAAGAAGATATACAAAAGATTCGAAACCCCACTATGCCTTTCCATTTTTAGCCCGTCCTTCCTTTATTATTACGATAGTAATAAAAAAAGGTATAGTGGACGGGCTATTGTATTCGCTTCGGTCTCGTCTGTCTGTCTCCTCTCACTCTGTCTGTCCCCATAGAAGGACTTATCCAAACCTGTATATCAAATTAAAGGTCTTTTTACCAGGAACAAGAAAATGGTGGTGCAAATTTTGTCCAGAAAACCATAAAACCAAAAAACTGGTTTTTGGGGATTTTTTTCACATTTTCTCACACATTAAAAAAAAAAGATGAGTGTTTAACCGCCGTTTTTATTTCGTAGCGATGAAACAACTGCTACATTAGACGCTTGTGGTCTGTGTCGTAGCATGCCCATCCCGTACCTAGTATGCCTCTCATCAGATGAGCGAGAAGAGACACAATACTTCCCAATTAGGTGCTGGGTCAACACGAGAACACAAGAATAGATAACACTTCAGTCGATCATTTAAGACCGGTTTTAGCGTCACCTATGTTAAGCTACGCCAAGCAAGGCCAATAAAAGGATGGGAGACTTAAAGGAATAAAGGGAGAACGGGCTCTAGTCTTGATTTTAAATCATTACATGAAAGTAAAATCGGAAATCAAATCAATAATAATGAAAATAATAAACTGAATATTAAACAAATTAGGTAAGTACATACCTAAGTACTGATTTTCTTTAACCACGATCGAATAAACTACGGGCTAAAAAATTCCCGGAGGGACGGGCCCAGCTTGTTCTCTCTTCCAAAGGGAGTAGACCAGCTTAGTCAAGGGAAATTCAGGCTACTGGAGTAGACCAGTAGCCTGAATTTCCTTTGCTAAAGAAATAGCAAAGGTTGAGTGCGAAGGGCATCAAATTTGAAGCCAAAACAATCACCCTTTAGGGCTGATTGAGAGGCTGACGAAAAACGCCGACCCCGTCTGTACACGGGAAAAGGCGGAGAAAAAAAGAAGTCCTACTTCGGATAGGAACTACTATGACGTAATGCATAATTACATATATAGCTTTACTAGGGTAGTATATTTTCACAAGAGCTCAGTTACTATTACTACAGCTGTTATTTTGTATGTACATAGGTACTTAGGTAGTAATGGGTACTAATGGGCGATTGAGTAGTATAAAACCACATAAAAAAAAGGTAGGTACTTTGGAACTCGCAATTCGAAACCAGACGAGCGCACTGACCGCAGTAAAATTATTATTGTTGCTACCAACAATAATAACTCCACAGGGCATGAGGGCAATCAGTAAAAAGAGTAAAATCCAAATGGCCATTAGAAATGTAATGCTCGTAAATTGGACGCACGTAGGTATATTCCCAGATTCCCACTTACCTACCTATCTAACCACCACTACCACTGGTTACCTAGTATTTATCTATCTACTGGTAGTTACCTACTTTCCCACTCTAAAACATAAATTAACTCTGATGGGGTAATGATCTAGGAACGTGTTGTGGCTGGAAAATCTGAGTAGTAGGGAAAAAGCAGAAAAAAAGGGGGATTTATGACGAAAAAAAGGGAAAAGGAATGAAAAAGGGAATGGAAACAAAGGAGTGAAAAGAGGAGGAGGAGGAGGAGGAGGAGGAGGAGGAGGAGGAGGAGGAGTATTCCCAGATTCCCACCTACCTACCTATCTAACCACCACTACCGCTGGTTACCTAGTATTTATCTATCTACTGGTAGTTACCTACTTTCCCACTCTAAAACATACATTAACTCTGATGGGGTAATGATCTAGGAACGTGTTGTGGCTGGAAAATCTGAGTGGTAGGGAAAAAGCAGAAAAAAAGGAGGATTTATGACGAAAAAAGGGGAAAAGGAATGAAAAAGGGAATGGAAACAAAGGAGTGAAAAGAGGAGGAGGAGGAGGAGGAGGAGGAGGAGGAGGAGGAGAAGAAATATGGAGAAGTAACGAGTGCAAGAAAAAATAGATAGTAACAAGCTGGGCCCGTCCCTCCGGGAATTTTTTCAGCCCGTAGTTTATTCGATCGTGATTAGAGAAAATTAGTACCTATGTACCTACCTAATTTGTTTAATATTCAGTTTATTATGATTATTAAATGAAAAATAAAATAAAGAAGGGGAAAAAAGAAGGAGAAAATAATAATAGTAAATGGAATTTTAACTGAGTTAAGCTTGAATAGGTACCTGATATTGTTACAGAACGTCATTGTTAAGCAACGAAGCGCGTGGCTGACATTTGGATGGATGATTATCTGGATCGCGTGCTGCTGGCTCCTAAAGGCGCTCTTCCACCCAACCACCCTTCCACCAAAATTTTTGGAAGTTAAGCAAGGCTTTGTATACTTATTTGCAAGCTTTACCTATGAAATAGAAAAGACCTTGTTCAGAATGCGGGAGTAAAGGGACTTTTCAGTCTCATTCTGGCAGGATAAACAAGGTATATTCTATTCCACTCAATTCTATTCTAAATCTTACCTGGGATAGGAGATGTTTGGTACTTTCGCTCCAAGCGGTCGGATAATGCACGGGGGAATAAATAATGGCCTTTACGTCTTTCACACTCGTGTTCGAGTGGATATCGAACGGGCGACCTCTGGCTAGAATTTCGAACAGGGTGACCCCTAGACTCCACCAGTCTACGGAGTAGGAATAGCCCAGAACTTCGTCTGTGGCTACGAGGAAGATTTCTGGGGCTGGAAAGAGAGGTAGCAACGTTTATTAGACATCCTGTAGTAACTATAACTACACCTGTTGTTACCAGCCTTGGTGTTGTAGTAAGTCGCTGACCTGGTAAACAGGAGGACGTGGGTTCAATCCGAGCTTGATGAGGTATGAAAATTTGATGTCAATATAGGTACCTAGTTTAAGATTTCGACATTTTTGGATATTAGTAACGGTGGATTCGGTTTGAATTTTTCCTTTGCAATTTCATTTTTCTGGCGCTCTTTGTTTCTCCCCCCTTCTTTATTCTTGTCATACTTATTTTTATTTTTTATTATATATTATTATTTTTTACCTATGTATGGTTTGGTGCCTGACATGGATGTTGCCAGTTGATTCTCCTCAAGCACTGTTGCAATGTTGAAGTCCGTGATATGAGCGTGACCTGAAAAATATCAAATAATAATGGTAATAGAACGTAAGAATTAGGGGAATACATTAAATGGGAACAGACAGACACACATGGGAACAGACAGACGACACCGAGGTGAATACAATAGCCCGTCCCTTATACCTTTTTTTATTACTTTCGTAATAATAAAGGAAGGACGGGCTAAAAAGTATTTTTTTTTACAAAGGTAGCTAACACAAAAGGTCAAAAAACATCTCCGGGCGTTTCTTGTTTCGGAAAATTGAATTAAAATAAAACCTCTACCTACTTCATGTATCTCTAAATATACCTACCTAGCTACCTACCTACCTAGTTCGGAGAAATTTCGTCCATTAATAAATAATGAACTTTTGCTGGGGGTAAAATATTGTAGGGTTACTGAACAGAGAGAACCATTATACCCTTTTGATTTTCGAGTTATTAATTGACCAGCTCCCCTAGTTATTTCTTGCATTATTTAGTAGGTAGATGGCTAGATATGTATAGCTAGGTGGTCTGGCTGGGGGACGTTAAATAGGGAGTAGACTCGTCTGTCTGTCTCCTCTCACTCTGTCTGTCCCCATAGAAGGACTTATCCAAACCTGTATATCAAATTAAAGGTCTTTTTACCAGGAACAAGAAAATGGTGGTGCAAATTTTGTCCAGAAAACCATAAAACCAAAAAACTGGTTTTTGGGGATTTTTTTCACATTTTCTCACACATTAAAAAAAAAAGATGAGTGTTTAACCGCCGTTTTTATTTCGTAGCGATGAAACAACTGCTACATTAGACGCTTGTGGTCTGTGTCGTAGCATGCCCATCCCGTACCTAGTATGCCTCTCATCAGATGAGCGAGAAGAGACACAATACTTCCCAATTAGGTGCTGGGTCAACACGAGAACACAAGAATAGATAACACTTCAGTCGATCATTTAAGACCGGTTTTAGCGTCACCTATGTTAAGCTACGCCAAGCAAGGCCAATAAAAGGATGGGAGACTTAAAGGAATAAAGGGAGAACGGGCTCTAGTCTTGATTTTAAATCATTACATGAAAGTAAAATCGGAAATCAAATCAATAATAATGAAAATAATAAACTGAATATTAAACAAATTAGGTAAGTACATACCTAAGTACTGATTTTCTTTAACCACGATCGAATAAACTACGGGCTAAAAAATTCCCGGAGGGACGGGCCCAGCTTGTTCTCTCTTCCAACTGACAAAACTTGAACAAAGAGCTCTGGTAGCCTTCTGACACCTTTTTGTTGGTTCTTTTTTGCCCTTTTTCTCTCCTTTTCCTCATTTTTTTTCCAGATATATTTTTTTTCTCCTTTCACTACTCGTATTGTACTTTTCTTCTCCTTCTTCCTCTTCCCCTTTTTCTTCTTCTTTTCATTGTCTTCTTCTTCCTCTTTTTTCTCCTTCTCCTTTTCTTTGTTTTTTTTTTTTACTACTTCTTCTTGTGAATAATCCTCTCCTAGGAGGGGTCTCCTTCTCCTTATTTTCTCTCTCTTCTTCTTGGTGTTTTTTCCCCTTCATGTTTCTGCTGTCTTTTTCTCTCTCTTTTATTTGTGCTGCCAAAATTGACGGTTCTTTGCCTAAAGCCACATTTTTTTTTATTTATTATTTTTCCTTTGTAGTTTTTGTATTTATTTATAGATTTTCTATTTGTACTTGTACGTTTACTCGAATATCTCCACCATTTTTTCTCATTATTCTTTTCACTGTCTTTTAAGACAGTGAACAATTGTTAAGACAGTGAAAATTCCTCACTTTTCCCTCTTGTGACTTGTCAAAGAATCAAGCCTAGAGCCTGATTCCTTTTTTTTATCCAATTTTTTGTAAAATGTGAATTCTTTTTTGGAAGACTTCTTCAAAGCCTTTGTTTTTTGTCTCCCTACTTCTCCTCCCCTCCCTTAATCTCCTTCTTTCTACAGTATTTCCTCTTCTTTCTTTTCCCTTCTCCATCTTCTCTTTTATGTTTCTTTAACTTTTCTTTTACCTCCCTCTGAATTTTTTTGCCACCAACATATCCTTTCTCTCATTTTCTCCTTCTTCTCTTACTCTATCTTCTTAATTCTTCTCTTGATTTCGCAATTTCTTCCTCGTTCTGGCTTTATTTTCAGTTTGGCTTTATCCTCCTAATTCTTCATTCTTTCCCAGTTTTTTTTTTTTTTTTTTTTTCATACTTTTCTTTCAAACCAATTTATTCCTTTATTATTATTTTTTCATTTCTTTGTTTCCAGTTTGCTCCCTCTCCCACTTTCTTACATTCATTCTTTCTTTTTTGACTCCTCTATTGTATCTCTCACATGCGATCGTTCTCTTCCTCTTTTCTTCCTTGTTTTCCGTCTTTTTCTCCTCCTCCTCTTCCTATTTTTTCTATATCCTCCTCTTTCCTTTTACTCTCTTCTCCTCCTCCTCCTCTTTCGTTTTATTCTCCTGTTCGTTTTTTTTCTTTTCTCCTTTCCTCTCCTCCTTTTCTTCCTTTGTACCTTCCTAATCACCATTCTCTTCGTCTTTTCTTTCTTACTCTTCCTCCTCCTCCTTTTCATCCTCTTCCTCCTCCTTCTCTTCCTCTTCTTCCTCCTCCTCTTCTATTTTGAAAGACAAAACAAAAAGTACCGACAGGCAAAAAGATTTTCACGTCTTCTTTCTCTTCGTATCCCTCCTGACAAGGCTTGTCACACTTCCCACGTCTTCTTCTACGTTTTGTGTTGTATCTCTTATAAACTGTCTCTTTATGTCTTTCTTCTAAGTATTGTCTTGTTTTGTTCGGAAAAGAGTTTGAGGGGGAAAACTTGAAATTGGGTAGATGACGAATTGTTCTTCCTGATTCCCTTTTTTTTTCATTCCCATCCCAACTTTTTTCTTTGTGTCTTTTTGTTCAAATTTTTCTTTTCGTTTTTGATCCTGTTACTGAAATGCCCAAAATACAGTTTTTTTGGCTTTTTGGTTCTCTGGACAAAATTTGCACCACCACTTTCGTTTTCCTCATAAAATCGTAAAAAGACCTTTAATTTGATATATAGGTCGACCAGGTTTGGATAAGTCCTTCTATGGGGACAGACAGACAGACACCGAAGCGAACAAAATACAGCATATTTTCTTTTCTTAGTCGTTTTTGATTCTTTTTACTTGCCATTTCCCCTTTAAAAAGAAAGGGATGAAGAATAATAAGAATTGAATGGAATCGAACGAACTTTTTATTTTACAAAGGTTGGATCACCTCTAAGCTTACGAGGTATTCGGAGCGTAGGTGATTCTTCCGATAGGTATTTCTTTATGCTTTTTAGCTGAATCCCCTTTAGAGATGAGCTATCTCTTTCTCATTTAAGTACCAACTTTGGGTCGGGTGTTTTTTTTTTTTTTTTTTTTGGTTTGTTTTTTGGAAAGTAGTTCAAGTTTATCGTATGGCCAGCCTAATTAGCTTGGGAGTTGCTTGTCTGTCTTATAAGTGCTAGGTCCCAGGTTCAATTCCCGCCCGGGACAAATTTTACCCTAACAGATAAGGTTCGTTCTCGGAACTCCTGGCTTTCTCCTATCCTGTCTTCCTTCTCTCTTCGCTTTAGGGACGATGAGGCCTTAGCAGTTACAATAATTATATCCATCAAACCTCAAAAGAAAACTTTTTTTTTCTTCTTTTTTTAGAACAGGTATGTTTTGGGTTCACTGGTACGCCACTAGTTTTCTCATTCTCACGCTCACTGCATTATTCATACCCACAACTCTCGGTTTTCACTCTCCATTTCTTCGTCCATCTGGGGTATTTTCCTTTTCAATCCATTGGCCTTCTCAGCCCTCAAAAATCTTACACAACTTTTTTTTTACCCCCTTCTACCCCCCCCTTTTTACCTTTCACAAAAAATATTTCTACCCTTTTTTTTATGTCCCACTTTTACCCCCTATTTATCCTGCAGAAACGATTTTACCCCTTTTTTCTGTCCCACTTCTTTACCCCTCTTTATCCTACAGAAATAATTTTACCTTTTTTTCTATGCCGTTTTTGAATTCTTTTTTTTTACCCTTCACAAACAAACCTGGCCCATGTAGGTACGTCACTTGGAAAATGTGTTTTCTTGTACCTTCTTCTCTTACGTCCCTTCTGTTCTGTTTTCTTCTCGTCTCTCGCCTCTTTTCGCTTTTCAGCCATAACTGAGAACCTTATGACGGAATGTTGTAGCAACTTAGACTGGAACGTAAGTTTGTTGACTTTGTTGTGATTTTTGACTTTGTTGTGATCTTTCCTCCACCTGTTTCTTCTTCTTTTAATAGAGTAAAAGTAAACCTTTTGTTTTTTTTTTGGTGGTTTGAATGCTTAAATTCTCAATGACTCAAGTTAAAAAAAATCCGAAGTAGGTAGATTTTTATTTAATGTTATTTTAACATCCCAGATGGCGTCTTATCAACCAAAATGTGGTGAATTACCTTCTTCGTCCAGTAGGATATTGTCTGGTTTGATGTCCCTGTGAACATAGAGAAACATTTCTATGTACTCTCTAATTTTCTATTGTGTGAATAAGTCAAACTACTAACTGGTGAGGTCTTATCGCCCCAAATTGAAAAGGACAGGGTAGGAGAAAGCCAACCTTTCCATTTAGGAGAGAGAGAGAGAGAGAGAGAGAGAGAGAGAAAGAGAGAGAAAAAAGGATTTTTTTGAAATTGAATTAACTATAGGCATTAAATTTACAAATAGGAGAAGGAGGGAAAGAGAATGAGAGAGAGAGGGAGGGAGAGGTTGTTTCGTTAATATTGATTGACAATAGGAACCATTACGGAAAAAATATGTCAATGAGATGCAAAGTATCTCCCTCTCTCTCCTTCCCCTTAATCTTCTCTCTCTGTCTTTCCACCTTTCTACATATTAATTTTTCTCTCTCCGTTTTTCCACTTCGATCCCCTTACCCTCTCTCTTCCTCCCTCAGTTGTGTCTGTCTTTTCTTCTTTCTCTACTTTATTATCTTCCTTTCTCTTTTAATTTTTCTTTCTCTTTCTCTCCAAGTTTCTCTTCCTCCCTTTTCCTCTGTTTCTCTCTCTCTCACTCACTTTCTCCCTCTATTGTGTTTGTTTCTACTTCCTCTCTCTTCCTTCCTCTCTCTTCCTTCCTCTCTGTACTTTCCCTTTCCATTTCTTTCTCCCTTACCTCTCCTCTGTTTGTGTTTCTCTCTCTCTCTCTATCCCCTTACCCTCTCTCTTCCTCCCTCAGTTGTGTCTGTCTTTTCTTCTTTCTCTACTCTAATATCTTCCTTTCTCTTTTAATTTTTCTTTCTCTTTCTCCCCAAGTTTCTCTTCCTCCCTTTTCCTGTGTTTCTCTCTCTCTCACTCACTTTCTCCCTCTATTTTGTTTGTTTCTACTTCCTCTCTCTTCCTTCCTCTCTGTACTTTCCCTTTCCATTTCTTTCTCCCTTACCTCTCCTCTGTTTGTGTTTCTCTCTCTCTCTCTATTTTAATAAAGTATTGCTTAATGTAACAGGTATTTCCTTGGGCACTCACCTGTGAATAATGTGCTTGGTTTTCAGGTAGTCCAAGGCCAGTCCCAGCTCAAAGGCATACAGGTGTATTGTGTCATTACGAGTACCTACCTCCCGTTTTGGATTTTGCAGAGAGACAAAAGGGATATAGAGCGAAACAGGGAGGGAAAAAATAGAGGGAGGGAAAGAGGGAAGAATGGACGGAATGAAAAAGGGAAGAGAAAGGTAGAAAAACGGAGAAGGATGAGAAAAACAGAGAAAAAACGAACAGTTTACTTCATTTATCTTTTTTTCTCATTTCACAAAATTTCCTTCCTTGTCACGAAAGATATTATAACTGTTTCTTGATTTCTTCCTTCTCTTTCTCGTCAGCCACTTGTTCATATGCTGCAATGAGATCGTAAACTGATGGAAAAGGGATTCGTAAGGCAAACATATAGGAAATAAGGAAAGTAAAAATAAAAATGAGGTAAAAGGGGGAAGAAGTAAGATTGGGAAGGAAAAAAAAGAGAAAAGGGGAGAAGAAGCAAGATTGGGAAGGAAGAAAGGGAGATAAATAGGGGAAGAATAAAGATTGGGAAGGAAGAAAAAGAGATAAAAGGAAGAAGGTCAAAGGGAAGGAACAGAATGCGTATTAAAGAGAGCAAACCATAAAGTGAAGCAATTTGCGGTTTGTGTGGTTGCATTTTTTCCCCTTCAAGAAGTGGGAAGTGTGTTAAAGAGGTTGGTATGCCACGAAATTTGTGTGCTGAGTGACCCACTGATCATTTTTTGACTTAAGGAATGTCATTTTTAAATACTCCTGGAAACTATTTTTGTTCATTTTATGAAAAGTATTGTGGACCACTTAGGGTCTGTGGACCCTGTAGACCTAGGTTAAGAACCACTGGCATAAAGAATATTGTAGTTGTAGGTACGGTTTAAAGTTACAACCAAAGGGATTGTCATAAAAAATTCTAGTTAGTTTAGCTACAAAAAAGTAAAAAAAAAGTGCTATAAAAATATTATAATGCTCTACCTGATAATAATCCTAACAAAGGCTCTCCGTTTTTTTAAGTCCCTCGACAAAAATGTCGTCAGCTCATTAGCATGAAAGTTCATATTTAAAATTAAAATAAAAAACAAACTTTCCTCACGGCGCAGGGCGTCCGTCAACTTTTACAAAAAAAAAAAAAAAAAATGTTTTGGACGAAAGTTTTTGTTCCGAACTTTTTAATCCTGTCAAAATACAGGGTGACAGAGGGCGAAAGATTTTTTTTTTTAAATTTTATTTTTTATGAGGTGTGATAGAAGAGGAACACTCACACTCAAACCGCCGGAGTGCCGAAATAAAGGATAGGATAAGTGAAGAGAGAAGAAGGATAGGATAAGAGAAAACTAGGCGTCCGGAGAACAAATCTTTTCTGTTAAGGATAATTTCACCCCGGGCAGGGATCGAACTTGTAATTAGGCTGGCTAGAGTTTGAAAATTTTCATTTACCCGTAGTTTGTCTGTTCTGTTAGTTACAGGATGCCTCTCAAACGGCTATCCCAACTAACAGACAGCATCAATGAGGCATTCTCTTCCATCCATCCCATGGCTGTTACCTTTCGCCAGTGTGGATTTCTCATTTTGTTGATCTACCCAGTATAAAAGTCTGTGGTTTTATGCAAATGTCCCTGTAAAACTCTCCCCCGTTAGGACTCCTGTTGAAGGCTTCCCTTGTAACCTTTGTGGCAAAAAGGGACTCTTTAGTCCTTTACGGGGAATCTACATATAAATGAATTAAACCTCTTCCTTCCTATTTTATTTTATACAAGGTTCTCCCCAGACTGGGGTCCCTAGCCTGCCTTGTTAGTTTGGAGGGTAGCGTGACTACGCGTCTGTCTTGCCTTGTCTTGTAAGTGATAGGTCCCGCTCGATTCCCGCTCGGGGAGAACTTTGTCCTAAACAGATAAGGTTCGTTCTCGGAACGGCGGGCTTTTTCCTAGCCTGCCCTCCTTCTCTCTTCGCTTTCGGAACGATAAGACCTTAGCAGTTATAGTTCTCTCTATTAAACCTTTTGAAGGAAAAAATTGCTTAAATTTTCACATAAAATAAATTCATGGAGTTTTCACTTCACGAACAAAGGGTTCAAGGGTTAAGACCAGGCTTTAAATTCAGTTCCACCAAAAGTTAGTCAGGGAGTCAAGGACACTGTTTTTGCAGCTGGTCCTACAAAATAAATTTATTGTGTGCTTTCAACTTTATGACATGAAAATTACGTATGTGAGCCTTTATGAATGTTCTACCTACGTGAGAGAGCCTTTACGGTGAAACTTTCGCCTGGAATAATATTTACTGCCCTTCCGTTAAGTAACTTTTGGTGTTCCCCGAGGAAAATGAAGTTGTCCTTTGCCTAGCTGTTTAGCAGGGTACGTATAAATATGCGAATTTACTTTTCAAGGAGAATGAGAAGGAGGACGAGAAAGGGGATAAACAGAAAGAAGGGTATGAGAAGAAGAAGAAGAAGAAGAAGAAGAAGAAGAAGAAGAAGAAGAGACGAAGGAAGAGGAGGAGGAGGAGGAGGAGGAGAGAAAAAATATGGGAAAAGGAGATGGGTAACAGAAAGAAGAAGAGGAGAAGGAGGACGAGAAAGGTAATAGTATTGTGTCTTCAGTGAACTTGATGTCCTGAGTGATATGGTACCTGAGGTCTCCCCCCAGCAGTAGGTCGCTCACCATGAATAGGTCTTCCTCATCTGCCAATCAAAAAATAGAATAGAATAGAATGAAATATAATTAGAACAGAATAGAACTTGATGTCCTGAGTGATGTGGTACCTGAGGTCTCCGCCCAACAACAGGTCACTCACCATAAACAGGTCTTCCTCATCTGCCAATCAAAAAATAGAATAGAATAGAATAAATTAGAATAGAATAGAACTTGATGTCCTGAGTGATGTGGTACCTGAGGTCACCGCCCAACAGTAGGTCACTCACCATAAATAAGTCTTTCTCATCTGGGAATCAACAAGTAATAGGTATTTATTAAAATTTAATTTTTTATTTCTTAGTCTGGTTGAGGGACTTTAAACAGAGGGTATACCAGATTACTCTGGCTTTGGGACTTTAAACTGAGAGGATACCAAAAAAGGTCCCTTGCCAAAGAAGTAGCAAAGGACGAGTGCGAAGGGCATCCACTCGTTTTTTTTTTTTTTTTTTTTTTTTTTTTTTTTTTTTTAGCTATAAAAAAAACGGCTAAAGAACTAGCAAAGGTCGAGTGCGAAGGGCATCCACTCGTAAATTTTTGTAATCAAAACCAAATGTCAGCCCAAAAGAATCACCCTAAGGCTGATTGAGCGGCTGACGAAAATCCCTATCAACGCTTTACGCTTTAACCATCGATGTTGGTGGTCCAAACATAGTCGACCGGCCTATGTTGTCGAGTCAGTGTGGACGGTTTCAATGTCAATCGACGGCCGGTCGACTAAGTGTGGACATTTTAGGAATCTGATAAGACAATCTTACCTTGGAAACAGAACCACAGGTTGACCAGGAAAGGATGTTCCAGCGTAGTCAGGATTTCCATTTCTCTCAGGACATTCTTCAGGGCGTCCCTCTCTATACACTGGCTCTTGTGCATGTACTTCATGGCGTACATTTGTTTCGTGTCCTTCTTCTGTACGATGCACACCTGAAAACATGAAAACAGAATGAGAAATTTTGGTTCTTGGTAAGTTAAGTAATTCATCAAGTTTGTAAGCCGTGTTTTTTTTTTTTATGGATTTCAAGTATTTTTTTTTCAGGTCATGGTAAAAACGAATCTCCAGAACAGAAGATAGCTAATTGATTGATTAAAAAATCAACGGGTAAAACCCATGTATAACTCACCAAAATTTTCGTTGAAAATTTCCACTGGTAATTAAGTCCTAAAAGTCTTCGTATAGGAATATAGGGGTTTAACATCACTGTATAACTGCTAAGACTTACATTCACCTCACCCAGCCTGAGTGGGCCGGGAAAAGACATAAGCACGCAATTGTTCAGATGGTCACCCATCCGGATACCAACCACACGTAACGTTGCTTAACTTCAGAGATACGTTGGGAACTGGTGTATTCAAGGTGATGATCCGTTGATGGCTACCTAATCTAACTATTTTTTTTTTATTTTTTATTTTTTTATTTTTTAGAGGTTTGACAGAGGGAACTGTAACTGCTGTGGTCTTATCGTTCCGAAATCGAAGAGAGAAGGAAGACAGGATAGGAGAAAGCCAGCCGTTCCGAGAACGAACATTATCCCATCAGGATAACCCGCCCCGGGCGGGAATCGAACCCGCGGCCTAGCGCTTACAAGGCAGACGCACTACCAACTAAGCTAACTAGGCTGGCAAAGAGAGAAGGAAGACAGGATAGGAGAAAGCCAGCCGTTCCGAGAACAAACATTATCCCATCAGGATAAAATCCGCCCCGGGAATCGAGCCCAGTGGCCTAGCGCTTACAAGGCAGACGCACTACCAACTAAGCTAGCTAGGCTGGCTGAACCTTAACTTAATTTATGCCGTAGGACGAAAGCCAGCCGTTCCGAGAACGAACATTATCCCATCAGGATAAAATCCGCCCCGGGCGGGAATCGAACCCGGGCAGAAAGCCAGCCGTTCCGAGAACGAACATTATCCCATCAGGATAAAATCCGCCCCGGGCGGGAATCGAACCCGGGTCTAGCGCCGTTCCGAGAACGAACATTATCCAGGATAAAATCCGCCCCGGGCGGGAATCGAACCCGCGGCCTAGCGCTTACCGCCTCGAGAACGAACATTATCCCATCAGGATAAAATCCGCCCCGGGCGGGAATCGAACCCGCGGCCTAGCGCTTACAATAGAAGTCTTATCGTCCCGAAATCGAAGAGAGAAGGAAGACAGGATAGGAGGAAAGCCAGCCGTTCCGAGAACGAACATTATCCCCGCCCCGGGCGGGAATCGAACCCGCGGCCTAGCGCTTACAAGGCAGACGCACTACCAACTAAGCTAACTAGGCTGGCTAATCTAACTATTGAATAAATTATTGTGTTTTAGCTGACCGTGTATTTCCTTAGGTCAGCCACACATCAAGTAGACTGTTAGGTCTACCTGAGAGTGTGTGTGCTCATCGGGTTTAATAGTGAGTGGCTGGCCTTAGGTAGGAGCTTTGCCGATGGTTATCTTGGCTTAACCGTGCTTAACCTCAGTGGTTCTGCGGGAATACGTATCCTCAACGTGACAAAACCGCCGGCGCTATAAATCTCTTTATCTTATCTTCGAGGCGTATCTGAGCCTTTGTGTGCGTCTAACCCATTGTGTTTAGATTTTCTATATTCGTGATTTATGTCTCTTTTTTGAAAATGAACAATCAGGGTGGGAGAATAAACGGGGTAGCTGCATAAAATGCATTTTCAGACGACCTGAATATTTATGGCGAAATGAGGAACCCTATCTAAACCCATTTTGCATTCAAAAAGACTGTGAAGATAGGTGTAGGTAAACAACACAAAGCCAGTATTTTTTTTTTTTTTATTTTTACCTTCGAAGTCCCGCAAAACTGAATAATAATAATAATAATAATAATAATAATAAGCTGCATAAAATGCATTTTCAGACAACCTGAATATTTATGGCGAAATGAGGAACCTTGTCTAAACCCATTTTGCATTCAAAAAGACTGTGAAGATAGGTGTAGGTAAACAACACAAAGCCAGTTTGTTATATATAATAAAGACGAATGCATTTCGGTGAGCAGTTTTTTTTTTACCTTCGAAGACCCGCAAAACTGAATAATAATAATAAGAATAATGATATCATAATAATAATAAAATGGAAAACTTCATCAAACTGTGTGTCTTTAACACGATAGGGATAGAGAGTTATACCATTAGGGCATCGGGGTGGGCATCGAATCCAGGACCTTCTATAAGGCAAGCAAGCGAGTTTACCACAAACCGTGCTCTCTAAAGTTAGTGAGGAACAAAAGAAAAACAAATATCTCGACAGAAAACTACCTACACACAGAACTCAGTTAAACGACACATACAGAAATAAACGAAGCAAATGCCTATGCCCAGACAGCCCAGACTATAATAATCTCACAGAACAAATACCTAACGTGGGCACATTTGCATTTCAAGCTGATGTGACCATTACTAATGCACATGCCACATCTGTGTACCAGAAGCTGACACGGGTGATAAAAGTCGTCTAAAAACACATCGGTGTTCCAGAAATAGCAGTAAAGGGTCTTGAATAAACGACAGCAATTGACTCTTGTTCATATGGTGCAATGAGATCGTAAACTGACGGAAAAGGGATTCTTAAGGCAAGCATATAGGAAATAAGGAAAGTAAAAATAAAAATGGGGTAAAAGGGGGAAGAAGTAAGATTGGGAAGGAAAAAAAAGAGAAAAGGGGAGAAGAAGCAAGATTGGGAAGGAAGAAAGGGAGATAAATAGGGGAAGAATAAAGATTGGGAAGGAAGAAAAAGAGATAAAAGGAAGAAGGTCAAAGGGAAGGAACAGAATGGTAGTAGGGAAAAAGGAGAAAAAAAGGGGATTTATGGCGAAAAAAGGGGAAAAGGAATGAAAAAGGGAATAGAAAAAAATGAGTGAAAAAAGGAGGAGGAGGAGGAAGAGGAGAAGAAATATGGAGAAGTAACGAGTGCAGGTAAAAAATAGTCGGTGAAAAGGGAAAGTAGTTCAAGTTTATCGTACGGCCAGCCTAATTAGCTTGGGAGGTAGCGCGTCTGCCTTGTAAGTGCTAGGTCCCAGGTTCCATTACCGCCCGGGGCAAATTTTACCCTAACAGATAAGGTTCTTTCTCGGAACTCCTGGCTTTCTCCTATCCTGTCTTCCTTCTCTCTTCGCTTTAGGGACGATGAGGCCTTAGCAGTTACAATTATATCCATCAAACCTCTAAAGGAAACTTTTTTTTTTCTTCTTTTTTTAGAACAGGTATGTTTTGGGTTCACTGGTACGCCACTAGTTTTCTCATTCACGCTCACTGCATTATTCATACCCACAACTCTCGGTTTTCACTCTCCATTTCTTCGTCCATCGGGGTATTTTCCTTTTCAATCCATTTGCCTTCTCAGCCCTCAAAAATCTTACACAACTTTTTTTTACCCCCTTCTACCCCCCCCCTTTTTTGCCTTTCACAAAAAATATTTTTACCCTTTTTTTATGTCCCACTTTTACCCCCTATTTATCCTCCAGAAATAATTTTACCCTTTTTTTTCTGTCCCACTTCTTTACCCCTCTTTATCCTACAGAAATAATTTTACCTCTTTTTTTTTCTATGCCGTTTTTGAATTCTTTTTTTTTTACCCTTCACAAACAAACCTGGCCCATGTAGGTACGTCACTTGGAAAATGTGTTTTCTTGTACCTTCTTTTCTTACGTCTCTTCTCTTCTCTTCTCTTACGTCTATTCTCTTCTCTCGCCTCTTTTCGCTTTTCAGCCATAACTGAGAACCTTATGACGGAATGTTGTAGCTACTTAGACTGGAACGTAAGTTTGTTGACTTTGTTGTGATTCTTCCTCCACCTGTTTCTTCTTCTTTTAATAGAGTAAAAGTGAACCTTTTGAATTAATGTGATTTCTCAATATTCAGCCCTAACACATGGTATTATTCTAAAAAGGAGACGAAGAATTCACATTGATCTCCATCCATCTCATGGCTGTTACCTTTCGCCAGTGTGCATTTCTCATTTTGTTGATCTACCCAGTATAAAAGTCTGTGGTTTTATGTAAATGTCCCTGTTAAACTCTCCCCCGTTAGGACTCCTGTTGAAGGCTTCCCTTGCAACCTTTGTGGCAAAAAGGGACTCTTTAGTCCTTTACGGGGAATCTACGTATAAATGAATTAAACCTCTTCCTTCCTATTTTATTTTATACAAGGTTCTCCCCAGACTGGGGTCCCTAGCCAGCCTTGTTAGTTTGGAGGGTAGCGTGACTACGCGTCTGTCTTGCCTTGTCTTGTAAGTGATAGGTCCCGCTCGAATCCCGCTCGGGGAGAACTTTGTCCTAAACAGATAAGGTTCGTTCTCGGAACGGCGGGCTTTTTCCTATCCTGTCCTCCTTCTCTCTTCGCTTTCGGAACGATAAGACCTTAGCATTTATAGTTCCCTCTATTAAACCTTTTGAAGGAAAAAATTGCTTAAATTTTCAGATAAAATATAAATTCATGGAGTTTTCACTTCACGAACAAAGGGTTCAAGGGTTAAGACCAGGCTTTAAATTTTATCTGAAAATTTAATCCAAAAGTTAGTCAGGGAGTCAAGGACACTGTTTTTGCAGCTAGTCCTACAAAATAAATTTATTGTGTGCTTTCAACTTTATGACATGAAAATTACGTATGTGAGCCTTTATGAATGTTCTACCTACGTGAGAGAGCCTTTACGGCGAAACTTTCGCCTGAAATAATATTTACTGCCCTTCCGTTAAGTAACTTTTGGTGTTCCCCGAGGAAAATGAAGTTGTCCTTTGCCTAGCTGTTTAGCAGGGTACGTATAAATATGCGAATTTACTTTTCAAGGAGAATGAGAAGGAGGACGAGAAAGGGGATAAACAGAAAGAAGGGTATGAGAAGAGGAAGAAGAAGAAGATGATGAAGAAAAAGAAGAAGAAGAAGAAGACGAAGGAAGAGGAGGAGGAGGAAGAGGAGGAGGAGGAGGAGAGAAAAAATATGGGAAAAGGAGATGGGTAACAGAAAGAAGAAGAGGAGAAGGAGGACGAGAAAGGTAATAGGAAGAAGAAGAAGATGATGATGAAGAAAAAGAAGAAGAAGAAGACGAAGGAAGAGGAGGAGGAGGAGGAAGAGGAGGAGGAGAGAAAAAATATGGGAAAAGGAGATGGGTAACAGAAAGAAGAAGAGGAGAAGGAGGACGAGAAAGGTAATAACCAAAATGAGGAGTGTGAAAAATAAGAGGAGAAAATGAAAAGAAGGAGGAGAAGGAGAAGAAGGAGGAGAACATTAATGGAGGTAGCTTTTGAAGGAGAATGAGAAGGAGGGACAGGAGGGTGAGGAGGTACCCCAACAGAGGAGGATGAGAAAAAACGAAAAAAAAAGGAGGAGGAACAGAAACAAGAAGCAGAAGAAGGTGAGAGGAGGAGGAGAAGAAAATTGGGAGTAGGAGGAAAGAACTCATTTTCCAATTTTCGTCAAAACGAATAGAAAATTAAATTACGAGTACCTACCTCCCGTTTTGGATTTTGCAGAGAGAGAAAAGGGATATAGAGCGAAACAGGGAGGGAAAAAATGGAGGGAAAGAGGGAAGAATGGACATAATGAAAAAGGGAAGAGAAAGGTAGAAAAACGGAGAAGGATGAGAAAAACAGAGAAAAAACGAACAGTTTACTTCATTTATCTTTTTTGAATGGAGGTAGCTTTTGAAGGAGAATGAGAAGGAGGGACAGAAGGGTGAGGAGGTACCCAAACAGAGGAGGATGAGAAAAAAACGAAAAAAAAGGAGGAGGAACAGAAACAAGAAGCAGAAGAAGGTGAGAGGAGGAGGAGGAGAAGAAAATTGGGAGTAGGAGGAAAGAACTCATTTTCCAATTTCCGTCAAAACGAATAGAAAATTAAATTACGAGTACCTACCTCCCGTTTTGGATTTTGCAGAGAGACAAAAGGGATATAGAGCGAAACAGGGAGGGAAAAAATAGAGGGAGGGAAAGAGGGAAGAATGGACGGAATGAAAAAGGGAAGAGAAAGGTAGAAAAACGGAGAAGGATGAGAAAAACAGAGAAAAAACGAACAGTTTACTTCATTTATCTTTTTTTTCTCATTTCACAAAATTTCCTTCCTTGTCACGAAAGATATTATAACTGTTTCTTGATTTCTTCCTTCTCTTTCTCGTCAGCCAATGTTGTTACGTTATTCTTATCGTTTTTTAACGATTTTTTTTTTATTTTTTATCATCATCGTTATATCGTTAACAAACGTATATCGTTAACAAACCAGACTCACGTTCAGACTGCCTGCCAGACCGACGGTACGTGTGTGTTGGAAAAATCTTCCGATCTACGTCTGTCATATAAAGAGTTATTATTATTATTATTATTATTATTATTATTATTATTATTATTATTATTATTATTATTATTATTATTATTATTATTATTATTATTATTATTATTATTATTATTATTATTATTATTATTATTCGCACCGAGTTAGCTAGGCTGGCTTTGAACATCGTATTTTTGTCTCCAAACACCCCCAATAGATCATACATCCCTATATTTTGTCCCCTTGACAACTTGACATATTTGCTTCTACCACACCCATACTAATATTTAATAAATGAAAAAATTCCCACTCACGTATTTAATATTCAACTTGGAATACACACCTGTTGCACGAGAGAGAGAGAGAGAAAGAGGGGAAAGGGAAAGAGAGGCAAATAGGGAAATATAGGGGAGAGAGAGAGAGAGTGAAAAAGAGGAAAATAGGAAAAGAAAGACATGGAGGGAGAGAGAGAAAGCACCGGAGATAGAGAAATGAAGGAGAGAGAGAGGGAGAGGGAAGAGAGGAAGAGGAGCAGGGATAGGGTGAAAATAAGAGAAGGAAAGGGAGAGAGAGAGAACAGAATGATAGAACGGAGAGAAAGAGGGAGAGATAGGCAACTGATCGCATGTTGAAATTTCCAAAACAGTTTATTGTTCCATTTATCATAATTTTGAAACGACTCTCTCTCTCTCTCTCCTTCTCTCTCTCTTTCTCTCTCTATGCCTCTCTCTCTCTCTCTATGCCTCTCTCTCTCTCTATCAGCACGCACAGTAATGCTGTCATTAATATCTATTTGAGTACAAGTACAGTAGAACCTCGATTATTTAAACTTTTATTATTTCAACTTCCATTATTTCAACTCCAAAATCTATTGTTTTTTTCTATCTCTCAAAGGATATCCTATCTTATCAGAGGAAAAGATCATAGAAAGTGATCATTTCAACCTCGACCATTTCAACTACCCCCGGTCCCAATGAGTTGAAATAATCGAGGTTCTACTGTATTTCGTTATGTACAAAGCTATTTATTTTATCCGTAGCTATGGCATAAATTCGATTGAAATAGCCACTCAATTGATGATTCTCATGAAAAATATAACTGTCCAAATGTATTTTTTTCGTAAAGATCGTCAAAAATAATAAATAATCCGAAAAGCTTTGAACATCGTATTTTTGTCTCCAAACACCCCCAATAGATCATACATCCCTATATTTTGTCCCCTTGACAACTTGACATATTTGCTTCTACCACACCCATACTAATATTTAATAAATGAAAAAATTCCCACTCACGTATTTAATATTCAACTTGGAATACACACCTGTTGCACGAGAGAGAGAGAGAGAGAGAGAAAGAGGGGGAAAGGGAAAGAGAGGCAAATAGGGAAATATAGGGGAGAGAGAGAGAGAGCGAAAAAGAGGAAAATAGGAAAAGAAAGACATGGAGGGAGAGAGATGGAGTAAGGAGAGAGAGAAAGCACGAGAGACAGAGAAATGAAGGAGAGAGAGAGAGAGAGGGAAGAGAGGAAGAAGAGCAGGGATAGGGTGAAAATAAGAGAAGGAAAGGGAGAGAGAGAGAGAGAGAGAGAGAGAGAGAGAGAGAGAGAGAGAGAGAGAGAGAGACCCTACTGCTGGACACGTAAAGGGTTTTTTTGTTTTTTTTTTTTTTTTTTTTTTTTTTTTTTTTTTTTTTTTTTTTTAAGAGGTTTGACAGAGGGAACTTTAACTGCTATGGTCTTATCGTCCCGAAATCGAGGAGAGAAGGAAGACAGGATAGGAGAAAGCCAGCCGTTCCGAGAACGAACATTATCCCATCAGGATAAAATCCGCCCCGGGCGGGAATCGAACCCGCGGCCTAGCGCTTACAAGGCAGACGCACTACCAACTAAGCTAACTAGGCTGGCAGTATGTATCTTTAAATAGGTTTTGGAAGGACATCACAAGTGGCAATTGGTGATTCTCATGATTTTTTTTTATTGTCTCAGAAAAAACTATAAAAATTAAAAAAAATATTGAGACTAAAACGAAGAAAATGCGTTCACTAGATCGTGAGATACAGCTCTCGGAACAGAGTCTCAAGCACGCCGATATCATACCTAGCGACAACACTGTACTCCTGTGATGACGTCATCTACCAATATCGTACGACGCGCCGTGGGCTTATTACCATAGGGCTTTGGGGTCGGGGCTCAAATAGATCGAATAGGTACCTATCTACGCATTTTGTTATCACTATTTTTCAATATCAGCATAGGTACTTATACCTATTTACCTATTTTCAAATTTAGATATTTTCATTCCATTTTTTTTTTATCATGCACTTATTCAAGTAGTTACTTCTTCGTACATGTACATTTTTTTTAAGGGGTTTGACAGAGGGAACTTTAACTGCTATGGTCTTATCGTCCCGAAATCGAAGAGAGAAGGAAGACAGGATAGGAGAAAGCTAGCCGTTCCGAGAACGAACATTATCCCATCAGGATAAAATCCGCCCTGGGCGGGAATCGAACCCGCGGCCTAGCGCTTACAAGTCAGACGCACTACCAACTAAGCTAAGTAGGCTGGCACATTTATTTCGATCGAGAAGAATAATATGAATAATATGATCTCCACATACCAAACATCCCTGTTCAAAGTTCCACTTTATGTAAACACTACCTACCTACCTACCTACCTACCTACCTACATATGTAGGTAACTACCTGCCTTTGTAGGTACCTACATAGGTAGGTAGGTACCTACATAGGTAGTGTTTACATAAAGTGGAACTTTGAGTAGGGATGTTTGGTATGTGGAGATCATATTATTCATATTATTCTTCTCGATCGAAATAAATGTGCCAGCCTACTTAGCTTTGTTGGTAGTGCGTCTGCCTTGTAAGCGCTAGGCCGCGGGTTCGATTCCCGCCCAGGGCGGCTTTTATCCTGATGGGATAATGTTCGTTCTCGGAACGGCTGGCTTTCTGCTATCCTGTCTTCCTTCGATTTCGGGACGATAAGACCCTAGCAGTTACAGTTCCCTCTGTCAAACCCCTTTAAAAAATGTACATGTACGAAGAAGTAACTACTTGAATAAGTGCATGATAATAAAATGGAATGAAAATATCTAAATTTGAAAATAGGTATAAGTACCTATGCTGATATTGAAAAATAGTGATAACAAAATGCGTAGATAGGTACCTATTCGATCTATTTGAGCCCCTAACCCAAATCCCTATGGTAATAAGCTCACAGCGCGTCGTACGATATTGGTAGATGACGTCATCACGGGAGTACAGTGTTGTCGCTACGTATGATATCGGCGTGCTTGAGACTCTCATGTTCCGAGAGCTGTATCTCACGATCTAATGAACGCATTTTCTTCGTTTTAGTCTCAATATTTTTTTTTAATTTTTATAGTTTTTTCTGAGATAATAAAAAAAAATCATGAGAATCACCAATTCACTCAATTATCCTCACTACTCCTCTTTGAGCTTCAAGCACAGATCTGAATAACTTTGACTCTGCCAGGAATCAAACCCAGGTCCTCCAGCGTTCAAGCCTAGCGTTCAAGCCTACCAAATCTTATAATGTAAAAATAAAATTTAAATAAATGCCGTTTCTTTGTGTTATTATATCACAACTTTGGCGCTCACGACAGCATTGTAGGATTTTCCATATCTTACCCTGCTGGCACCGGTCGCTATGGGCATTTGTATTACATAGCTACTCATTTTCCTCACGAGACTGAGTGGTCCCCGCAATAGCCAGTCACGGAATGAATTATTTGTAAATTTTATCACCTCGTCGGAAATCGAACCCGAGTCTCCCGCGTGCAAGGCGAGCGCAGTGATCACTACACCAAGGGAGCTGTCAATATAGGTAATTATTACATTATAATATGAATATAAGGTAGGTATTTGACAACACATGACTTGACATGACGTCAATTGCCCCCACCTACCCTAGTAGCCAATAATACAATGTGGACAATTGGGTATTTGCCCCCACCTACCCTAGTAGCTGAATACAATATGGGCATAGTTACCGCATGAATGCCTTTTCAATAAGACTCTGTCTTTCACTTCCTATTTCTCTCTTTCTTCTTCTCTCTTTCTCCTTCTCTCTATTGTTTCTCTCTCTCTATCTCTCTCTTTATCTCCCTCTCTCCCTTACTCTTTCTTCTTCCCTCTCTTTTAATCCTCCCCTCTGATTTACGGTTTATCTATATTCGAGTATATCCCCTCCCCTCAAAGTACCACTTCCGATGGTGGTCGGACCTAATATTTCAAGTTCCAAGAACAAAGAGATATCGGTTAGGACACACTGTATATGGGTTTTCATTCCGCTTTATAAGTGTGTATGCATAAATGTACATACATATTGTATAATTTTGTGGGTAGAAGTATGTGGCATAATGGAGTGTACGTATTGAATGTACATATTGAATCTACATACAGAGTGTTTATAAAGTCCGGGGACCCCTGAATATTTTTTGAACGGCTAAAGATGAGAAGCGGAAATCTAGGGTAGTGTCTTATCTTTTCAAATACCATTTTTTGAAATATCTAGATTTCCGCATCTCATCTTTAGCCGATCAGAAAAAATATTCAGGGCGGAGACTTTATAAACACTCTGTATATTCCACTAAGTAGATACGTCATTGCACTCATTACGAACAATAGGGGCTCGTCCTTCCCTTCCTCTCTCTCTCTCCTCCTTCCCTTATTATCTCCCCCTCCCTTTACTCTGCTCCTTCCTCTCCACCCTCATTCCCTATTATTTCTCATTCCTTCTTTTCATATCTCCCTCCGCTCCTTTCCCATCTCTTATTGTGTTCTCATTAGTCTCCCTTCTCCTGCCCTACTTCCCCATCTCTTCTTCTTTCTTATTTTTCCTTCCATCCCCCTCCCTCTTTCCTCTTTACTCCTCCTTCCTATCTCACTTCTTTTACTCCTCCTTCGTATTTTCCTCCCTTTACTCGGTGGTGTAGTGGTCAAGGCGCTCGCCTGGTAAACAGGAGGGCGTGAGTTCAATCCCAGCCGAGGTATGGAATCTTATCCTCAATATAATTTGAGAATTTGACCACAATAATAGTAGTAGCCTACTGCATACTGCTGGAGTAAAGGGACTTTTCAGTCCTATGCGAGCAGTATAAATAAGCACTATTATTATTATTATTATTATTATTATTATTTACTCCTCCTTCCTATCTCCCTTCCTCTCTGGTCTATCCAATGTCATGTGGGTATCCCTACCCTTCCCACCTAGTCTTCCCCTTCCTCTTTCCCCTCTCTCCCTCTTCCTTATTTTTCCTTCCATCCCCCTCCCTTCACCCCTAACCCTCATATTGAATTTTCATTAGTCTAATGATTTACTCCTCCTTCCTATCTCACTCCTTTTACTCCTCCTTCGTATTTTCCTTCCTTTACTCTCCCTTCCTATCTCCCTTCCTCTCTGGTCTATCCAATGTCATGTGGGTATCCCTACCCTCTCCACCTAGTCTTCCCCTTCCTCTTTCCTATTTCCCCTCTCTCCCTCTTCCTTATTTTTCCTTCCATCCCCCTCCCTTCACCCCTAACCCTCATATTGAATTTTCATTAGTCTAATGAAGTGGAAGGTAAAAAAAAGCTGTGGCGAGAGGAATTATTCACAAGGGGTTGGTAAGTGTGCGGACTAAGTACCTACAGGGTTTCGATTTTCGATAGGTTCCCACTTGAAAAGGAAAAAATCACTTTTTTTAGAATCAGGGGACTCTAAAACGGACATCTTCACCCATTGTCCGATTTTGATTATTAGACTTTCTTAAGGTAAAAAAAGCTGTGGCGAGAGGAATAATTATTCACAAGGGGTTGGTAACTATGCGGACTAAGTACCTAAAGGTTTCAATTACCGATAGGTTCCCACTTGAAAAGGAAAGAAAAAAATCACTTTTTTTAGAATCAGGGGACTCTAAAACGGACATCTTCACCCATTGCCCGATTTTGATTATTAGACTTTCTCATTATTAGAATAGCTTCGCTATACCTTAGTAATAGAAAGTAAAAATCCATTATTACCCTTAATATCCTTCCCATAGGTTAAGATAAGCAAGGTAAAACGAGGTTTGATGGACGGAACTGTAACTAGGTCTTATTGTCCCCAAATCGAAAAGAGAATGAGGACAGGATAGGAGAAAACCAGCCGTCCCGATAACGAAATCAGCCTTTCTCCCTGGGTGGGAACCTAACCCGTACGGTGTCCTAGGGCTTACAAGGCAGCCGTGCTACCTTCAAAACTAACTTCACCCTTCAAGCACAAGAGAGAGAAATAGAAGAAGAAGAAGAAGAAGAAGAAGAAGAAGAAGAAGAAGAAAAAGTAGAGGAGAGACAATTTACTTTTCTACTCAGCTTTCATCATTTTTCCCCGGCCGCTATCATTTTTCCCGCCTTTCATATCTTCCCGGCTTTTCATATTTTTCCGAGATCCTCCAGAAATATTGTTTCATCCGAAAAAACAAAGGACTTCTTAGGATACCCACTTAACCTCAATTTATCGTAGAAACCTTACCCGTCACGGCTGAAATGTTTTGTTTTCTCGCTTTCATATTTTCCTGGCTTTTCATATTTTTCCGAGATCCTCCAGAAATATTGTTTCATCCGAAAAAAACAAAGGACTTCTTAGGATACCCACTTAACCTCAATTTATCGTAGAAACCTTACCCGTCACGGCTGAAATGTTTTCTTTTCTCGCATTATTAATGGGTAGGCGGCTCAGAGTGAGTGAGTTATAAAAAAGAACTATTCTTTTAGGTGAACTACTCAGTCAATAAGTCATATTCCAACTTCGTGTTGCGTACCTAAAGGGAGTTGAATAGTGAGTTACATGATGTTTAAGACAGTGAGTTATTTTTGTTTTAAGATGTAACTCGTATCAAATAGGGATTGAGGAAATGTTTTGTTTTCTCGCATTATTAATGGGTAGGCGGCTCAGAGTGAGTGAGTTATAAAAAAGAACTACTTTTAGGTGAACTTCTCAGTCAATAAGTCATATTCTAACTTCGTGTTGGGTACCTAAAGGGAGTTGAATAGTGAGTTACATGATGTTTAAGACAGTGAGTTATTTTTGTTTTAAGATGTAACTCATATCAAATAGGGATTGAGGATCTGACTCATTGACTGAGTAGTTCACTAAAAAGAGTAGTTCTTTTTCCAACTCACTGACTCACTCTTTACACATCTCTACTTTTATAAGCTGTTCCATTTTGAGGTGTTCCACAAGCCGCCAAATTTAGAAAGCTCTTTTGCAGAGAGACAAAAGGGATATAGAGCGAAACAGGGAGGGAAAAAATAGAGGGAGGGAAAGAGGGAAGAATGGACGGAATGAAAAAGGGAAGAGAAAGGTAGAAAAACGGAGAAGGATGAGAAAAACAGAGAAAAAACGAACAGTTTACTTCATTTATCTTTTTTTTCTCATTTCACAAAATTTCCTTCCTTGTCACGAAAGATATTATAACTGTTTCTTGATTTCTTCCTTCTCTTTCTCGTCAGCCAATGTTGTTACGTTATTCTTATCGTTTTTTAACGATTTTTTTTTTATTTTTTATCATCATCGTTATATCGTTAACAAACGTATATCGTTAACAAACCAGACTCACGTTCAGACTGCCTGCCAGACCGACGGTACGTGTGTGTTGGAAAAATCTTCCGATCTACGTCTGTCATATAAAGAGTTATTATTATTATTATTATTATTATTATTATTATTATTATTATTATTATTATTATTATTATTATTATTATTATTATTATTAAGCTGTGGCGAGGGAATTATTCACAAGGGGTTGGTAACTGTGCGGACTAAGTACCTACAGGGTTTTGGTTTTCGATAGGTTCCCACTTGAAAAGGAAAGAAACACTTTTTTTTAGAATCAGGGGACTCTAAAACGGACATCATCTTCACCCATTGCTCGATTTTGATTATTAGACTTTCTCATTATTAGAATAGCTTCGCTATACCTTAGTAATAGAAAGTAAAAATCCATTATTACCCTTAATATCCTTCCCATAGGTTAAGATAAGCAAGGTAAAACGAGGTTTGATGGACGGAACTGTAACTAGGTCTTATTGTCCCCAAATCGAAAAGAGAATGAGGACAGGATAGGAGAAAACCAGCCGTCCCGATAACGAAATCAGCCTTTCTCCCTGGGTGGGAACCTAACCCGTACGGTGTCCTAGGGCTTACAAGGCAGCCGTGCTACCTTCAAAACTAACTTCACCCTTCAAGCACAAGAGAGAGAAATAGAAGAAGAAGAAGAAGAAGAAGAAGAAGAAGAAGAAGAAGAAAAAGTAGAGGAGAGACAATTTACTTTTCTACTCAGCTTTCATCATTTTTCCCCGGCCGCTATCATTTTTCCCGGCTTTCATATTTTCCTGGCTTTTCATATTTTTCCGAGATCCTCCAGAAATATTGTTTCATCCGAAAAAAACAAAGGACTTCTTAGGATACCCACTTAACCTCAATTTATCGTAGAAACCTTACCCGTCACGGCTGAAATGTTTTGTTTTCTCGCATTATTAATGGGTAGGCGGCTCAGAGTGAGTGAGTTATAAAAACTATTCTTTTTACAACTCACTGACTCACTCTTTACACATCTCTACTTTTATAAGCTGTTCCATTTTGAGGTGTTCCACAAGCCGCCAAATTTAGAAAGCTTTTCTGCGTTCGTGTAAAATGATATAAGTACCAAGTCCTAAGGATTTGTTTTGTTCTGTTGGAAAACAGGGAGGGGGAGAGGAGAAGAAAATGCTTTCCTTTTCAGAAAATAATAATTGGCGGAAAGAAAATTGTCTCCTGTAGGGGGGGGGAGGAGGAGAAGAAAATGCTTTCCTTTTCAGAAAATAATAATTGGCGGAAAGAAAATTGTCTCCTCCACTTCCCTCATTCTCCTTCTTTTTCCTGTCCACCTTTTCCTTTTATTCGTCCTCCTTTTTGTCCTCCACCTCCTTCTCTTTCTCATCCTTCAACACTTCAATAACTCCTCCAGCGTAATCCCTTCTCTTGTTCCTTCTTTCCCCCCCTCCTCTTCTTCCTCCTCCTTTTCCTTTAAGTATTCATTTTCTTCTCCTCTTACGCACCAGAACTCCTCCGACATAAGTCCTTTTCCTCTCCCTTTTGTCTTATCCTCCTCCTCTTCTTTCTCCTTTTTGTCTTCTACCCATTTACGAGTCTCCTTCGTCCTTCTCCTCCTTCTAAGCAATATAACTTCTCCTCTTTCACCTTTTCCTCCTTCCTTCCTCTTTCTCCTACTCATCATTGCTCTTCTTTCCTATTCCTCCTCCCTCTCTTCTACTCACTCTCAACATCGTCCTTTCATTCCTCTTCCCCCTCCTCCTCTTCTTCTTCCTCCTCCTTTTCCTTTAAGTATTCATTTTCTTCTCCTCTTACGCACCATAACTCCTCCGACATAAGTCCTTTTCCTCTCCCTTCTTGTCTTATCCTCCTCTTCTTCTTTCTCCTTTTTGTCTTCTACCCATTTACGAGTCTCCTTCATCCTTCTCCTCCTTCTAAGCAATATAACTTCTCCTCTTTCACCTGTTCCTCCTTTTCTCCTCTTTCTCCTACTCATCATTGCTCTTCTTTCCTATTCCTCCTCCCTCTCTTCTACTCACTCTCAACATCGTCCTTTCATTCCTCTCTCTTCTTTCTCCTTCATTGTCTTCTACCCATTTACGAGTCTCCTCCTTCTAAGCAATATAACTTCTCCTCTTTCACCTGTTCCTCCTTATTTCCTCTTTCTCCTACTCATCATTGCTCTTCTTTCCTATTCCTCCTCCCTCTCTTCTACTCACTCTCAACATCGCCCTTTCATTCCTCTCCCTTTTCCTGTTTCCTTTATGGTCTTTTTTTTCGTGCCCTTTCTTCTTCTCTTTTCTTTAGGCTGTATCTTCTACTAATGAACTTTCTGCCCTGAAAGCTCTGCTGAAGTGTATCATTCCTCTCCCTTTTCCTGTTTTCTTTATGGTCTTTTTTTCGTGCCCTTTCTTCTTCTCTTTTCTTTAGGCTGTATCTTCTACTAATGAACTTTCTGCCCTGAAAGCTCTGCTGAAGTGTAGGTATGAAATACGATATGATAAAAAGAAAAGGAGAAGAAGAAGAAGGAGGAGGAGGGGAAAAAAAACAGCGTTTCCATATACCTACAAGGGTTTCTGAAGAGGCTCATTTCTTTAGATTTAGAAAGAAGAAAATAACGTTGTAAACAGAGCAGCTCCACTAGTTTTCATTTGTTGCACATTGCATACTCAAAATAAATACACGGCATTCATACAAATTTCTAATGCATAGCCACAGGGGCCCTTTTTCTCAAAACAGTTCACTGAACCACTAGAATTTACTTTGGTAGTCACTCTGAGTTGAGGAATATTCTACGTCGCAATAAAATTTTAAATTGGACGCATTTTGGAAACGGCTTAGCTATCAGTGGCGCGGGGTAGTATAGTATTCGTGATATTATAGTCCTACCAGGGGCACATTATTTTCTTCTGGGGCTGATGGTGAACTTTTAGATGCGAATACTTAATTCGAATTCGTAGTCTCCGTGACCGAGTGGGTATCACATTCGGCTTGCACTCTGGAGGTCTCAGGTTTGATTCCCGGC
This sequence comes from Diaphorina citri, assembly GCF_000475195.1. NCBI lineage: Eukaryota > Metazoa > Arthropoda > Insecta > Hemiptera > Psyllidae > Diaphorina > Diaphorina citri. Next base: position 303,838 of record NW_007377507.1, read on the forward strand.
GGGGTCGAAGTTTTTTTTTTTGGCTCTGTGCTTGGAGTTCGGGTTGCACTCAGCCTCGTGAGGATAAGTGAGTAGCTTTTTCAATCGGACCGAAACAAATTTTTCATTCCACCTACGTATGTAATGTACATAGACTACATAGGTAGGTACTTCGTAACACCAGAATCTGATGAAGTAGTAAAAACAGCAGTCTTAAGGTGTATCGATCAACATCGATTCACAATAAATTCACATCGATCGACAGCCGTCGACTATGTGTGAACACACCTTTAGAGGATAAAATGCTATCTTTTTAGAAGTATGTACAACCTACACCTCTGGTACTTTTAAGTACCTTGATTTTACTATCCTTCTTCTGGGTTTCGAACCACAGTCACACAGTTTCTTTATAAACTCAACAATGCACTATGAAAAACAAATTCAGTGAAAACTCAAAAGTACCACACGCCACTGGTGCGAACAAGGAAAATCAGAATCTAAAAATAGAGCTTGTGAGAAAGTAAAATTTGAAAGTTTCTCAGGCACCCTTGCTAGGTACCTACCTGCTGAATTTGATAAAAGCCGACTCCACACTTTTTGATTTTGGTTTTATGCATAGCTTTGAAAATAGAAAGTAGAAATTAGAAAATAATAATTTCGAGGTTATGAATTTGGAAGTTTTTAACTTAGTTATTCATTAGAATCATTAGTGATTGATTAGCAAATTAATTGGGGGTTGCTACCTTGTGCTTAGTAGGCTGACAAGCGTAAGTTCAATACCGTATCGGTTTAGGTCGAGGAAAGGGGAGGAATAGGTACGGTACGTTTTGCTAGATACGAATACAGACTTATCAACTTAATCAACTTATCTACACTAGATCTCATGTTTAGGAACGAGAATAGAAATTATTCTCCTCGTTTCTCTTGGGGTGGGGGGAATAACTTTCAGATCATCACTATTCTGATTCACATGGCCAGAAATTCAACCAATAATTTGCAAAGACATTTTTCAGTTCCGCAATGGTCAGTGTACTTTTCTATAGATTTTTCATCAAAACAACAAAATAAACCCATAATAGAAAATCAATCTTTAGAAAGTAGAAAAGTGAAATTTCATTTGACCAAATTTCGGAAAAAGTCTGGAGTCGGCTTGAATCATACGATACTCGAAGGGAATGACGTGGACCAATCAGAATCGAGGAAATTTTCTACGTGGCAAACTTTAGCTTTCTACGCATTTGGAATCGGCTAGCAAGATCAGTTCTCGGCCGGCGGTTGATCGAGTCAGTCAATGTTGCGGTCTTTTAGAATTTTTTTTCAACTTTCAATTTTTAAAACGCAATAATGATAAATCAACTTAAATCTTAAAATCAACATAAAATCAATTTCTTTTAACATTTTTTTCGGTTCGTTCGTTTTCGTTAGTGTGGTGCTTTTCATAACGTAAGTAAATCAAGGTGTCTACTGACAAAGGGTGGGTTACCCGTAGGGGACACACCCGGGGTACAGTACCAGGGGTGGGTGGTACGTACCTCAAACGGATTGGAGGCATGAAATGCCTTCGTCCAGGGATGGCTTGTAGGAGTAGAGATCTAAAGGGTAACTATAGTTATGGGGAAAATGGGAAATTAGGACATTAGTTATGGGGAAAATGGAAAATTGAATAGCACGTAGTCCTAATATTAAATTAGGAAATTAGTTATGGGGGGGGAAAATGGGAAATTAAGTAGCACGTGATCTTAATATAATGGGCGTGGTCCGGCACGTGGCATATAAAATTGAGTTAAGTAGGTAATTTTTGATCAAATTAAGTAATTTTAAGTAGATTTCCTTAATTATTTCAGTAAGTAAATAGTAAGTGGTTTTTATAAGTGGTCTTTACTAGATGGGCTAATGGGCACAGTGTGGCATGTAATATTAGATACCTAGTACCTAAGTAACACGTGGGCTTTACATGGGCTCACACCCCACCAATGTGGCATGTATTTTCATTAATTAAACCTGTTTTTTTTATGTAATATTAGGAAGTAAGTTGTACAAGATGGGCTCATACCCCATCAGTGTGGTATGTAAGAAATAGTATTTATTTTTAAGTTGCAGGGTTCGATCCCCTGACGAGGAATTGTTATCTTGGAAATGGGATGTTTTTCCAGTTGAATAGGCTTTTATTAGGAAAGTACTGGGTTCAAACCCCAGGAATCGTGTAGAGACATTGTGAAAGTTGTTTTTTTTATTAGGAAAGTACTGGGTTCAAACCCCAGGAATTGTGTGCAGAGATAGTGAAAGTTGTTTTTTTTTTATTAGGAAAGTACTGCTCCACCTCCTTCTCTTTCTCATCCTTCAACACTTCAATAACTCCTCCAGCGTAATCCCTTCTCTTGTTCCTTCTTGTTCCTCCTCATCTCCTCTTCTTCGAACTTATCTTTGCTCTTCCAAACTTCCTCATTCCTCCTCCCTCTCTTCTACTCCTTCTCAACATCGTCCTTTTATTCCTCTCCCTTTTCCTGTTTTCTTTATGGCCTTTTTTTCGTGCCCTTTCTTCTTCTCTTTTCTTTAGGCTGTATCTTCTACTAATGAACTTTCTGCCCTGAAAGCTCTGCTGAAGTGTTTTCTCTCTGTGTCACTCTCTAACTTGAGACTGAGATTGACATAGTTCTCTGTGTCACTCTTTAACTTGAGACTGAGATTGACATAGTTCTCTGTGTCACTCTCTAACTTGAGACTGAGATTGACATAGTTCTCTGTGTCACTCTCTAACTTGAGACTGAGATTGACATAGTTCTCTGTGTCACTCTCTAACTTGAGACTGAGATTGACATAGTTCTCTGTGTCACTCTCTAACTTGAGACTGAGATTGACATAGTTCTCTGTGTCACTCTCTAACTTGAGACTGAGATTGACATAGTTCTCTGTGTCACTCTCTAACTTGAGACTGAGATTGACATAGTTCTCTGTGTCACTCTCTAACTTGAGACTGAGATTGACATAGTTCTCTGTGTCACTCTCTAACTTGAGACTGAGATTGACATAGTTCTCTGTGTCACTCTCTAACTTGAGACTGAGATTGACATAGTTCTCTGTGTCACTCTCTAACTTGAGACTGAGATTGACATAGTTCTCTGTGTCACTCTCTAACTTGAGACTGAGATTGACATAGTTCTCTGTGTCACTCTCTAACTTGAGACTGAGATTGACATAGTTCTCTGTGTCACTCTCTAACTTGAGACTGAGATTGACATAGTTCTCTGTGTCACTCTCTAACTTGAGACTGAGATTGACATAGTTCTCTGTGTCACTCTCTAACTTGAGACTGAGATTGACATAGTTCTCTGTGTCACTCTCTAACTTGAGACTGAGATTGACATAGTTCTCTGTGTCACTCTCTAACTTGAGACTGAGATTGACATAGTTCTCTGTGTCACTCTCTAACTTGAGACTGAGATTGACATAGTTCTCTGTGTCACTCTCTAACTTGAGACTGAGATTGACATAGTTCTCTGTGTCACTCTCTAACTTGAGACTGAGATTGACATAGTTCTCTGTGTCACTCTCTAACTTGAGACTGAGATTGACATACTCTTTATCCTCTACTAATACCTGGATTCACAGTTGACTGACAGGTACCTTTCCTAGGGACAGCATCCTGTCAGGCAATAGGTAACCCAGGTATTGGTGGCGGTTGTTCTAAACTTCTGTAAAACGGCAGTTTACCAAAAGGTAAATTGACGTTTCTACAGGACGTCGAAAACAGCTGTCCTAGTCTGCCCACGAAACATGGATCATCTGTGTTACATTTCGGGCTATGGCTAGCTGATGAGGTCTAATAAGTCCGAAACAGCAGTTCTTGTATTATTTTTTGGTGTTCATTATTGAAATAAACTTATTTTCTTCTGTTCCCAGGTCATGGTGGCAATTCAGCTGTGAACACTTCTTGGAATATCAACTTTGCTGCAACTCTGGCCTGGTCCGAAAGCGATGAAATTTACACTGGGTATTTTGAGTACCTATAGGGTCTTCTCTTTTTAGCCCGTCCTTCCTTTATTATTACGATAGTAATAAAAAGGTATAAGGGACGGGCTATTGTATTCGCTTCGGTGTCGTCTGTCTGTCACTCTGTCTGTCCCCATAGAAGGACTTATCCAAACCTGGTGGACCTACATATATATCAAATTAAAGCATATACCTATGTTTAAAACCCGAAAATAACGTGTATACTTCAGAATCTAAACTAAAGGATACAGAAAGGTATAAACGAATTGACAAAAGATAGAGAAAACACAAGTATACCTAGACTTATAGAGGATTGCTAAAATATTGACATGGAAAAGATATGCATGTATAACGGATTGATAAAGGATATCTCAAGTAATATCAAGAAAAAAACCTATAAAGGCTATAAAGGATTAATAGACATAAAGGATTAGATAGAAGCATGAAGGATAAAAGGCTGATAAAAGCCAATGATAAAAGAGCCCCTGGAGGATACTTGTCCCAGATTATTAGACATAAAGGATTAGATAAAAGCATGAAGGATAAAAGGCTGATAAAAGCCAATGATAAAAGAGCCCCTGGAGGATACTTGTCCCAGAATTATGTTCAAATTTTAAAAACGCCTTTGTTAGCATATCTCTAATCCCTCGATGTGTTTTCTGGAATGCAATATTAAATTTCAAAGGCCCATATGGGATGGTTAATGGATTTGTGGAAAATGGAAACCTTGGGGAAAAAAGAACGTTGAAGGAAGGGGAGTGAGAAGAGGAGAAAGAGAAAATGGAATGATAAAGAGGAGTGAAATTTGGCAGAGAAGTTGGGCAAAGAAGAATGAGGAAGAAGAGGGAAAGGGAGTGGGAAGAGGAGAAAGAGAAAATGGAACAAGAACTTGGTCAAAGAGGCATGAAAAACAGCAGAGGGGAAAGAGTAGAACAAGAAGAGGAGGAGCAAAAGAGGATAATATTAGAGAACAGGAAAAGCAGGAGAGAGAGAGAGCGAGAGAGCGAGAGAGTGAGAGAGAAAGAGAATAATGAGATGAAAAGAGAACGAAGAAGAGGAGAGCAAAGATGGGATGAGGAGGAGAACAGCGAGAGAGAAAGATTTCAACTCTTCTTGTATTATTTTTTGGTGTTCATTATTGAAACAAACTTATTTTCTTCTGTTCCCAGGTCATGGTGGCAATTCAGCTGTGAACACTTCTTGGAACATCAACTTTGCTGCAACTCTGGCCTGGTTCGGACCATGAAATTTACACTGGGTATTTTGAGTACCTATAGGGTCTTCTCTTTTTAGCCCGTCCTTCCTTTATTATTACGATAGTAATAAAAAGGTATAAGGGAGTGGACCTACAAACATGTGTATCAAATTAAAGCATATACCTATGTTTACAACCCGAAAATAACGTGTATACTTCAGGATCTAAAGGATACAGAGAGGTATAAACGAATTGACAAAAGATAGAGAAGACCTGGTGGACCTACATATATATCAAATTAAAGCATATACCTACCTATGTTTACAACCCGAAAATAACGTGTATACTTCAGGATCTAAAGGATACAGAGAGGTATAAACGAATTGACAAAAGATAGAGAAAACACAAGTATACCTAGACTTATAGAGGATTGCTAAAATATTGACATGGAAAAGATATGCATGTATAACGGATTGATAAAGGATATCTCAAGTAATATCAAGAAAAAAACCTATAAAGGCTATAAAGGATTAATAGACATAAAGGATTAGATAGAAGCATGAAGGATAAAAGGCTGATAAAAGCCAATGATAAAAGAGCCCCTGGAGGATACTTGTCCCAGAATTATGTTCAAATTTTAAAAACGCCTTTGTTAGCATATCTCTAATCCCTCGATGTGTTTTCTGGAATGCAATATTAAATTTCAAAGGCCCATATGGGCTGGATAATGGATTTGTGGAAAATGGAAACCTTGGGGAAAGAAGAACGTGGGAGAAAGGGGAGTGAGAAGAGGAGAAAGAGAAAATGGAATGAGAACTTGGATAAAGAGGAGTGAAATTTGGCAGAGAAGTTGGGCAAAGAAGAATGAGGAAGAAAAGGAAAAGGGAGTGGGAAGAGGAGAAAGAGAAAATGGAACAAGAACTTGGTCAAAGAGGCATGAAAAACAGCAGAGGGGAAAGATTAGAACATAAATAAAATTAAATGAGTAAATAAATTTAAGTAAATAAATAATATAAGGCTTTGATACTGTCGTAATGTAATATAAAATCTCTTTAGCACATTTTGAAACATTAAACCTCTTTATCTATTTTTGCCAGTTTAATCTTTTCCATTTTCAATTTTAAATAAATCTTGTTCATTTTCAATTTTATTTTTTTCGTCCTAAAATTTGAAAATCATTTTTATTTTTAAAAGTGCAGTGATTCGCTAAAAGTGCAGTGATCTGTGACAACCAAGTATCATGGATTAAGGATTGAATGGATTACCATGGAATTGGATTGAATGGATTACCTGGATTGGATTACCATGGAATCATCGGACTGGATTAACAGTAGGATAAATGTTTGGTGGCGGGGATTACCTGGATTGGATTACCATGGAAGCATCGGACTGGATTAACAGTAGGATAAATGTTTGGTGGCGGGTGTGTGTATGGCCTTCATTTAACTTGGATCTTCAGCCAAGTTAAATGCTTTTTTTTCGAGGAGAATTTGTGTGAAAGCGAGTTTGTAGTTGGGTTTACTCGTATGTCTATTTGAGAAGGTCTATGAACAAAGGGCCTTAGAACAAGAAGAGGAGGAGCCAAAAGAGGATAATATTAGAGAACACGAAAATCAGGAGAGAGAGAGTGAGAGAGAAAGAGAAAAATGAGATGAAAAGGGAACGAAGAAGAGGAGAGAAAAGATGGGATGAGGAGGAGAATAGCGAGAGAGAAAGAAATAGAGGAGAGATAGATAGAGCGAGGGAGAAGAGAGAGAGAGAGAGAGAGGGAGAGAGAGAGAGAGAGGGAGAGAGAGAGAGAGAGGAAATAGAATAATGAAAATGGGATTGAAAGAGAATAATGAGATGAAAAGGAACGAAGAAGAGGAGAGCAAAGATGGGATGAGGAGAAGAGCGAGAGAGAAAGAAATAGAGGAGAGATCGATAGATACATAGAGAGGGAGAGAGAGGAAATAGATAATAGAATAATGAAAATGGGATTGAGAAGAGGAGACAAAGAGAAGATAACATTAATGGAAAATGTAACAGACAAGGAGAGATGGACTGGTATTCCGAGAAATAATATCGAAATGGTCCATGCAGATGGTAAAAAAAAAAAAAAAAATGGAATGGTGCAAAAGCTGGGCAACGAAGATTGAAAAAAGAGTAAAGGAGGGGGGGAATAATTGGAAGGAGGAAAAGAAAAAAAGGAGACAGGAGAGGTAAAAATAAGAAAGGAGAAGGATAAAGAGAGAGGAGAAGGAGGAGAAGAAGGACAAAAAGGAGGAGGAGACGAGGAAGGGGGGGTTGAAGGAGGAGAAGAAAAAAGATGGTTTAGAAAAAAAGGAGAAGGAGAGAACAGGGGGAAAAGAGAACATAAATGGAAAAATGTAAAACTGACAAGAAAAGATGAACATGGATTCCGACAAGTAATATTGAAGAAAGAACGAGAGAGAGAGAGGGAGAGGAGATGTAAAAGAAATACAAACATGATATTGTTGATGTAGATATAAGGCCAAATACCTAATCTATGTTAGAGAAAGAGGATGAGAGATTTCGAGAGAGAGAGAGAGGGAAAGAGGGGAGAGAGAAATTCCGTTAGAAAAACACCATGGGAAAATTTATTAGGTTGGATGAGTTGAATTATTATTGTTGATGTAGATATAAGGCTAAATACCTAATCTATGTTAGAGAAAGAGGATGAGAGATTTCGAGAGAGAAAGAGAGAGGGAAATGGAAAGAAGAAAGAAAAAGAGAGGGAGAGAGAGAGAGGGAAAGAGGGGAGAGAGAAATTCCGTTAGAAAAACACCATGGGAAAATTTATTAGGTTGGATGAGTTGAATTATTGGATACATTTCCCTCTCTCTCCTTCTCTCTTTCTCTCTCTCCCTCTGCCTCCCCTGTCTCTCTCTCTCTTTCTCTCCTCTTTCTCTCTCTCTCTCGCTTTGCTTTCTCGCTCTTTACTTCTTTCTAAATCTGTTTATCCATATTCATATTTCACTTCTCCTTTTACCTCCCACTTCCTCTTTCTCTCTCTCACCTTCTCTCTTTCTCTCTCTCTCTCTCTGTTTTGTATCCGAGATATGTACCTACATATTTTTCTTTTAAATTAATGTTTCCTTCGCTTTTCTAGATTTATTATTATTGTTGTTGTTGTTGTTATTAATAATACCAAAGAGAAATTCATATATTTTTATACAAATAAGAGATTTTTTGTGAGATGAGAAAAGAGCCTCTCTCTCTGTTTTGTATCCGAGATATGTACATATTTTTCTTTTAAATTAATGTTTCCTTCGCTTTTCTAGATTTATTATTGTTGTTGTTATTAATAATACCAAAGAGAAATTCATATATTTTTTATACAAATAAGAGATTTTGTGTGAGATGAGAAAAGAGGAAAACATGAGAGGGATAAAGGGAAAGATAGGACTGATGTTACGATTACAGAGAAGGAATAAAAGTACGAATCGGTCTTACCTTGCCAAAACTGCCCTTGCCGATGGCTCTCAGGATTTGAAAGTGGTCGAAATTCACTGAAACAGAAAAAATAATGAAATCAAGAGATGTATGTCAAATAAAAAAGAGCCATTCCAGCTAAACAAATAGAGATTCATAGGCCCTTTTTACACCCTACGTTTTACCGAACGGTTTGTTGTACGGCAAAACGTTCAATAAGATAAACTCGTAGTGCAAACGTTACTATAGCTTGTAAGCGTTGGGTCGCTAAACGTTGGGTAGCTGAACTATTTCACCCCTGATTGCGGTAGACAGAAAAAGGCATTATGAAGAACAGATATGATTGGAATGTACATATTTCTAGACAAACTGGCATAGAATACCCTGCTTTTATTTCCAGAATAGGATAGAACTCCCTTTCCCCTCAGAAGGGGAAATGTTTGGAAAGGCAAGGAAAGAAGGGAAAAATAGACGGCACGGAGATGGAAAACAGAAAATTATGGAAAGTTAAGGGAAAAAGAGAAATTATAGAAGAGGGGGGAAATGTTGCAAATAAGGGAAAATGATGGAAAGGTAAAGGGAAAAAGAAAGGAAAGTAGAGGGAAAAATAGGAAATGGTGGAAAGGTAAGAAAAAAAGAGAAAATGATATAGCGGTAAGGGAAAAAGAGGAAAGTAGAACCGAGAGGGATAATAAATGGTGGGAAGGTAAAGGGGAAATATCATGAGGGTACCCAAAGAGGTAAATTTTTAATGTACATGTGTAAGCGGAAATTGAAAAGGCAACCAATATGTGACCGTCATAGGGGGGACGTTTTATGAGAGATTCATTTTCAAAGCGGTCGGACAGAATTATTCCCTTCGGCGTAGGATTGAAAATGCGGCGTTAAGGACGTTGAATTTATAATTCAATTTTCATATTTTGCGGGCAAATCTGAATTCTAAATACGGGGAAATTTGAATTTTTCGCTCTAATGAAATTTCCCTCGGAATAGCCCCGACAGTGTACCTTAAAACTCAAAATGTTCAAATCTTGTTTGTGAAAAAGCCTCAATATGTCAGACAAGTTGGAGGGTAGTGAGCCAACCTTGAAAGTGCTAGTTCAGAGGTTCGATTTCTGCCTCGGACGAACTTTATCCAAAACAGATAATGTTCGAAAAAAGTGTGTTAGTACTTGTGAATAGAGTGAAGCACTGAAGATGTTTTCTTTTTCATGAGAGAGAGAGAGAGAGAGAGAGAGAGAGAGAGAGAGAGAGAGAGAGAAAAAAGAGAAGGAAAGAGACGGAGGTCTCAAAAGATTTGACGTCATTTTTTTAATACCCTTCTTGGGTTTCAAAGGCTTTTGAGAATGTTGTTTGAGAAAATCTATTTCCGCTTTTCAAACAAATTCTAACTTTGCTGTCGAACACAGTCAAGCAACTTTCCTCTGTTCCTTTTCTTATTGAAAGCAGGGGCTGAAATGAATTCTCCAATAGAATCTTTCTTCCTCTCTTCCTTCTTTTTCTTCTTCCTTCTTTTTCTTCTTCCTTCTTTTTCTTCTTCCTTCTTTTTCTTCTTCCTTCTTTTTCTTCTTCCTTCTTTTTCTTCTTCCTTCTTTTTCTTCTTCCTTCTTTTTCTTCTTCCTTCTTTTTCTTCTTCCTTCTTTTTCTTCTTCCTTCTTTTTCTTCTTCCTTCTTTTTCTTCTTCCTTCTTTTTCTTCAACTCCTTCGTCTTCTCCCTCTCTTCTTCTTCTCCTCCTTCCTCTTCTTCTTCCCCTTAACCTCTTCCTCCTTCCTTCCTCCTCTAAATCCTTCTTCTTCTTTTTCTTCCTCTTCTTCTTTTTCTTCCTCTTCTTCTTTTTCAACTCTTCCCGTTCATACGGGGTCGGTCGGTGTTTTCAGTCAGCCTTTTGCCTCTCAGCAGAAATAAAGTTATTCTACATATACGTAGGTGTGTACATATTACAACTATTACATAAAGTGTAAAGTATGTATACCTACCGATTTCTATGCAATAACATGAATACTACGTAATTTTATATGTTTATCTACATTATATATGCATAATAATATGTTCATTGTTCATATCCGTTCCAACAACATGGATGATTACTACATACTTTCATATTTTGCCATATTATTATTATGATTATTATTATTATTATTATTATTACTATTATTATTGAAGTAAAATGTAAGTTTTCCACATTCGAAGAGAAATTCTACTGCGCTCTAGGTTGCATATGTCTGCAATTCTACATACTCGGGTTTTCCCCCGCTTTCCTTCTCCGTATTCAACAGTCAAACTTTGAAGTTGAAGTCGAGTCAAACTTTGTAGTTGAAGTCGAGAGAACTTCAAGTTTGTCTCTCTAGGAAGATGATGAAAAGTTGTCTCTTTTCTGAAGAGTCTGAAGAGCATTCCTGGAAAAACCGACAAGAAGCATTCCTAGAAGAAGGATAAGGAGAAAGAGGAGGAGGAGGAGAAGGAGGAAAAGAAGTGAAGATAAAAGGGAAAGAGAAGGGAAACAAAGGAGGTGAAGGAGAAGGGAGAACAAGAAGAAGAAGAAGAAGAAGAAGAAGAAGAAGAAGAAGACGGTACTTATTTGAGGTTAGAAGGAATTCTGGTGAAAAATATTCGAGTTGTTTCGGTCAGTGAAACTAGAAACGAAAAATGGAGGGAGAGAAAGAAGTATGAAGCGGATAAGAAAGGAAGAGAGAATGTAGAGAAGAAGAAGAAGAAGAAGAAGAGACTTAAGGGTTTCAACTTGCATTTTTTGTGTTGGAAAATTCTAGTCCCAGAACTTGAGGAGGAAAAGAAGTGAAGATGAAAGGGAAAGAGAAGGGAACAAAGGAGGTGAAGGAGAAGGGGGAAGAAGAAGAAGAAAAAGAAGAAGAAGAAGAAGACGGTACTTATTTGAGGTTAGAAGGAATTCTGGTGAAAAATATTTGAGTTGTTTCGGTCAGTGAAACAAGAAACGAAAAATGGAGGGAGAGAAAGAAGGAATAAGAGAGGACAGAAGTATGAAGTGGATAAGAAAGGAAGAGAGAATGTAGAGAAGAAGAAGAAGAAGAAGAAGAAGAAGAAGAAGAAGAAGAAGAAGAAGAAGAGACTTGAGGGTTTCAACTTGCATTTTTTGTGTTGGAAAATTCTAGTCCCAGAACTTAAGAGTTAATTAAAAAAAAAAAAAAAAATTGGGAGGGACGGATAAGAAAGGAAGAGAGAATGTAGAGAAGAAGAAGAAGAAGAAGAAGAAGAAGAAGAAGAAGAAGAAGAGACTTAAGGGTTTCAACTTGCATTTTTTTGTGTTGAAAAATTCTATTCCCAGAACTTAAGAGTTAATTAAAAAAAAAAACTATGGAGGGAGAGAGAGGGGGAGAGAGATTTACATAGAAAGAGATAAACATATAAAATTAGATTAACAGAGAGAGAGAGAGAGAGAGAAAGAGAAAGAAAGAAAGAGAGATCAAGAAAGATAGGAAAAGAGATAGGGAGAAGATAGAGAAAAAAGAGTTGAACAGAGAGATAGATAGAGAGGGAGAGACAGAAAGAGAGAGAGAGAAAAAGAGAAAGGGAGGAGAAAGAGAGAAAAAAAGAGTTGAACAGAGTGAGTGAGATAGAGAGAGGGAGGGAGAGATAATTTGCATAGAGAGAGAGAGAAAGAAAGAAAAAGAGAAAAGGAGGAGAAAGAGAGAAAAAAAGAGTTGAACAGAGTGAGTGAGATAGAGAGAGGGAGGGAGAGATAATTTGCATTAGTACAGTGTGATGAAAAAGAGAAAGGGAGGAGAAAGAGAGAAAAAAAGAGTTAAACAGAGTGAGTGAGATAGAGAGAGGGAGGGAGAGATAATTTGCATTAGTACAGTGTGATGTATGCAGAGGTAAATGTGTGTTGGAAGTCATGCATCTGGAAGTTGTCTACATGAATAAATTTTATTGCATTATGTTGTACAGGGGTGTTCAAATAGAGGTAAATGTGTGTTGGAAGTCATGCATCTGGAAGTTGTCTACATGAATAAATTTTATTGCATTAATGTTGTACAGGTGTTCAAAAAGAATTTATCAGGCCTGGTTTTTGTTTGGTTGATATAGGTTTAACGTCACTGTATAACTGCTAAGGTGTCAAGGGACGGAGATGTTACCCTCTATTTGGCAACAAGCTACAAAGATTCTTACATTAACCTCACCCAGCCTGAGTTTTGGCGGGAAAATCCAGCAGTACGCTATTGCCCAGATGGTCACCCATCCGGATACCAACCACACGTCACGTTGCTTAACGTTAGTCATCCGTTGAGACCTGGTGCATTTACCTATCGCCTCTGGCTTTCAAATACATAACACCAAGAAATTGGATGATTAGGAATTTGTATAAATGCCGTGTATTTATTTTGAGTATGCAATGTGCAACAAATCAAATGTTAGTGGAGATGCTATAGGCCTGTTTTTCATTTTTACGCCGCGCCGCATCGATGCAGCGTCACTTGACGTCCACTCTGCGTCAGGAGTGGGGGGTAAAAATTTTAAAAACTCAACAAACATAATATCTAGCGGAGAAATTACGAAACATTTCTTTCACCATATGGAAACTTCTTCAATACAATTACAAAATGGCGGAACTGAAGCTACTCGAGAGTCGCATCAGGGATTCAAGACGTAGCGTCGACGCTAAAGGAGGGGAAGTGGAATGAAAAACGCGCGTCACTTCACGTCGGGTTCGCATCGCACCTGCGTCGGAATGAAAAACAAACCTTATGTTTACAAATTACAACGTTAATCCTAAGAAGTGTAGGTAGGTTGGTAGGTAGGTACTTTTTTTGTTACTCTGTTTGTTTGACTTTAAAGAGTTCAAATTTAATTCACTTCTTTTCCCTTTTTGCATCAAGTATCTACCTACGTTATGTATGAAAATTAAATAGGTAACAGCAGTTTTACAGAATAAATTGCAACTTTTCTTAATCTAAGGCATAAAGTCTTAAAAGCAGGTGAACTGTATACTTTATCTACGTAGGAAGACGTGGAAAGGAATTTTAACGGTGCTAAGCATACAGTTAAATGTGTTAAGCATAGGTACTTAAACGCTTGTAAGCTTGTCACAAACAATGTAAAACTAATGTCACTATTTTTGCTAGATACGAATACAACGACTTACTTATAAAACTTATGTACACTTACTCTCATGTTTAGGAACGAGAATAGAAATCATCTTCCTCGTTTCTCTTGGGGTGGGGGAATAACTTTCAGTTCATCACTATTCTGATTCACATGGCCAGAAATTCAACCAATAATTTGCAAAGACATTTTTCAGTTCCGCAATGGTCAGTCCATCGTCCATCCTATTTCTATAGATTTTTCATCAAAACAAACACATAAAAGGAACGAGGAACAAGCTGGGTCCGTCCCTCCCGGAATTTTTTAGCCCGTAATTTATTCGATCGTGATTAAAGAAATTCAGTACCTATGTACCTACCTAATTTGTTTATTATTCAGTTTATTATTATTCTTGATTTGATTTTTCGATTTTACTTTTTCAGGATCAACGCATCAGGAATCACATAAAAGGATAAAAGGTTGGTGGTGGGACTTTTTTTAAGCTGTTGGGTTTACTCGTATGTAGGTATGTGAGGAGATCTATGAGAAAATAATTGTTTTGCTAAATGGTTTTTCTTTCATAGAGCTTCTTTTGTGTGTTGAACTAATCCATTTTCTCTTTCAGGTTCGGTAGGGCTTGTAGTTCTTTTTGAACTTTTCCCGTTCATACGGGGTCGGTCGGTGTTTTCAGTTAGCCTTTTGCCTCTCAGCAGAAATAAAGTTATTCTACATAATATATGTACGTAGGTATGTACACATTACAACTATTAGGTACATAAAATGTAAAGTATGTATACCTACCTAATTCTATGCAATAACATGAATACTGCATAATTTTATATGTTTATCTACATTATAGATAAATACATAATAATATGTTCATATCCTTTCCAACAACATGGATGATTACTACGTAGTCTTGCCATAAGTTCTGTTACTCCATATGAACTGGATCCTTATGAACTGGATCTGAATCTTGGTAAGAGACTCAAATGTTCTGTAGGGACTTGTTAGGGCTTTGTTAGGATGTCACTAATCCGTTTTCTTTTTCAGGTTTTTCAGGTTCATTAGGGCCTGTAGGGACTCGTTAGGGCCTGTAGGGACTTGTTAGGGCTTTGTTAGGATGTCACTAATCCGTTTTCTTTTTCAGGTTTTTTTGGTATTCCTTTTGCTTTCAATTTTTCCAATTGACGGCATTTGGGATACCGGTAAATTATGTGTTCTACATGCGAGTAAACCCAATATGATTCTCTGTCAGTATGTGAGAATGTTCCTACAAAATTTTCTTTTATGGTCATCGAGTACCAAAATAATCTCTTCATCCTTCCTTATCCTCTACTAATACCTGGATTCACAGTTGACTGACAGGTACCTTTCCTAGGGACAGCATCCTG
>NW_007377507.1:318899-322097 GCF_000475195.1 Diaphorina citri
AGGACCAACTGCGTTGTTTATCATATCTGGGGTCACTGACGCACACAAAATCGCGATTTGTGCAAATTTTTGTAACTTTCCTCTGTTCCTTTTCTTATTGAAAGCAGGGGCTGAAATGAATTCTCCAATAGAATCTTTCTTCCTCTCTTCCTTCTTTTTCTTCTTCCTTCTTTTTCTTCTTCCTTCTTTTTCTTCAACTCCTTCGTCTTCTCCCTCTCTTCTTCTTCTCCTCCTTCCTCTTCTTCTTCCCCTTAACCTCTTCCTCCTTCCTTCCTCCTCTAAATCCTTCTTCTTCTTTTTCTTCCTCTTCTTCTTTTTCTTCCTCTTCTTCTTTTTCAACTCTTCCCGTTCATACGGGGTCGGTCGGTGTTTTCAGTCAGCCTTTTGCCTCTCAGCAGAAATAAAGTTATTCTACATATACGTAGGTGTGTACATATTACAACTATTACATAAAGTGTAAAGTATGTATACCTACCGATTTCTATGCAATAACATGAATACTACGTAATTTTATATGTTTATCTACATTATATATGCATAATAATATGTTCATTGTTCATATCCGTTCCAACAACATGGATGATTACTACATACTTTCATATTTTGCCATATTATTATTATGATTATTATTATTATTATTATTATTACTATTATTATTTTTACCATAATGTTTACATAGAAGTAAAATGTAAGTTTTCCACATTCGAAGAGAAATTCTACTGCGCTCTAGATTGCATAAATATGTCTGCATACTCATATTTTCCCCCGCTTTCCTTCTCCGTATTCAACAGTCAAACTTTGAAGTTGAAGTCGAGTCAAACTTTGAAGTTGAAGTCGAGTCAAACTTTGAAGTAGAAGTCGAGTCAAACTTTGAAGTAGAAGTCGAGTCAAACTTTGAAGTTGAAGTCGAGTCAAACTTTGAAGTTGAAGTCGAGTCAAACTTTGAAGTTGAAGTCGAGTCAAACTTTGAAGTTGAAGTCGAGTCAAACTTTGAAGTTGAGTCGAGTCAAACTTTGAAGTTTAAGTCGAGTCAAACTTTGAAGTTGAAGTCGATTCAAACTTTGTCGTTGAAGTCGAGAGAACTTCAAGTTTGTCTCTCTAGGAAGATGATGAAAAGTTGTCTCTTTTCTGAAGAGTCTGAAGAGCATTCCTGGCTATAGTATAGATGATTCACATTCTCTATAGTGATAAGTACTGGTGGGGGGGGACAATTATCCGGGTAGGAGAGAGACGGTTCTCTGTCACTCTCCTTCCCGGGTGGGAAAGGGAAAAAGTACACAGTTCTCTGTGTCACGCTAAAGACCGGGTAGGAGAGAGACGGTTCTCTGTCACTCTCCTTCCCGGGTGGGAAAGGGAAAAAGGACACAGTTCTCTGTGTCACGCTAAAGACCGGGTTAGAAAGGGACAGTTCTCTGTCACTCTCTAACTTGGCTAAGAGAGGGATACAGTTCTCTCTGTGTCACTCTCTAACTTGGGTAGGAGAGAGACAGTTCCCTGTCACTCTCCTGCCCGAGTGGGAAAGCGACATAGTTCTGTGTCACTCTCTAACTTGAGACTGAGATTGACATAGTTCTCTGTGTCACTCTCTAACTCGGGTGGGAGAATCCTAAGAAGTGTAGGTAGGTTGGTAGGTAGGTACTTTTTTTGTTACCCTGTTTGTTTGACATTGAAGAGTTCAAATTTAATTCACTTCTTTTCCCTTTTTGCATCAAGTATCTGCTTAACTTCAGTGATCCATTGGAAACTGGTGCATTCAACGTTCTATCCCACAGCAGGCACCTGCTGTCTAGTAAGAAATTGAATCAAATTTGTATGAATGCCGTGTATTTATTTCGAGTATGCAATGTGCAACAAAAGAAAAATTAGTGGAGATGCTCTGTTTATCATTTTCCAGGGTATCATGTTATTTAGGTACAAGTTGTTCTTTTCCAGAACACCTTGTACTCAATGCGAGTAAGTGTGAAGTTTTTCCGTGCTCTGAATTATGATGCATGTACCTAGGTAGCTACCTCCTTTATAAAATGAGCACCTCTACCTCTACTAGCTGTAGGTACCTATTACCTTTAGTAATGCACCTTAAATAATAGAGACCTAGAGTTCCTAAGTGAACTGGAACAACTTTGGAGACAGGTACAACAAGGTGGTGTTTTTTTCCTCTTCTTCTTCTTCTTCTTCTCTTAAGTCTTCTTCTTCTTCACATCTAATAGGGAGTCGTAGGTAATGTAGGTAGATAGGTACGTCCAAAAATTTTGATAGGTAGATAATGATAAAATATTATAGGGTAATAAATATGTGGAAAGGGTAGGTCTTGGGAGTTGGCCTAAGAGTACGTGCAGAAAGTTTTTTTTCTTACATTTCCGACCTAAAGTTGTGACTTTGTCAAGAGAATACCTACCTGATTCCTAAAATGCATTACTGCTGGCCATTGTATAGGCCATTCCCTAAACACAAAGTTATGTAGGTAATAGAAAGCAGAATAAATAATAAAAATGAATAATGGAAATAAATAATAATAGTTAAAAAAAAGCAATTTAAATAAATGTGGTATACACAATCCTTCCGATTTTCATTTGTATACGTTTCTCCATCAACTACAATCAAGTGCAAAAAAATTGGGACATATCGACTTTGGAACATTTTTAATACTTTTTAGTACCAACAATATTTCCATTGAAAACAGGGCCCATCCCGTAGTATGTCTCGGTACCTACTTCCTCGAGTTACCTTTCTGTCTCAATAGAAATATTTGTTCTATTTCTCCATTCACGATCTTTTGTTCTTTTAACGGCTGGCTTTCTCCTATCCTGTCTTCCTTCTCTCTTCAATTTCGGGACGACAAAAAATTGGGACATATCGACTGGAACATTTTTAATACTTTTTAGTACCAACAATATTTCCATTGAAAACAGGGCCCATCCCGTAGTATGTCTCTCTTCAGATAGGAGAGAAGAGACACAATACTTCCCATTTAGGGGCTGAGTCAACATGAGAACGCCAGAAAGTAACCCGTTGAGTTTAGGCCTTGAGTGTACATTTCTCCATTACCTAACTATGCAAATTCTGCAAATGAAATGCTGTGGCGTCATTGTATGGGGTTTTGTGGTATTGTTGTTGTTATTGCTGTGTTGTTGTTGTTGTTGTTGTTGTTGTTGTTGTTGTTGTTGTTGTTGTTGTTGTTGTTGTTGTTGTTGTTGTTGT
>NW_007377507.1:322107-392891 GCF_000475195.1 Diaphorina citri
CCTAGCTTGTAAGCGTTGGGTAGCTAAACTATTTTACCCCTGATTGCGCTAGATAGGAAAAAGGCATATGAAGAATAGATATAACTGGAATATACATATTTGTAGAGATACTGGCATAGAATACCCTGCTTTTATTTCCAGAGTAGGATAGAACTCCCTTTCCCCTCAGAAGGGGAAATGTTTGGAAAGGCAAGGGAAGAAGGGAAAAATAGACGGCACGGAGAAGGAAAAACAGAAAATTATATGGAAAGTTAAGGGAAAAAGAGAAATGATAGAAGAGGGGGGAAATGTTGGAAATAAGGGAAAATGATGGAAAGGTAAGGGGAAAAAGAAAGGAAAGTAGAGGGAAAATAGGAAATAGTGGAAAGGTAAGGAAAAAAGAGGAAAGTAGAACCGAGAGGGAAAAATAAATGGTGGGAAGGTAAAGGGGAAATATCATGAGGGTACCCAAAGAGGTAAAGTTTTAATGTACATGTGTAAGCGGTGGAAAACAGAAAATTATGGAAAGTTAAGGAAAAAAGAGAAATGATAGAAGAGGGGGGAAATGTTGGAAATAAGGGACAATGATGGAAAGGTAAGGGGAAAAAGAAAGGAAAGTAGAGGGAAAAATAGGAAATGGTGAAAAGGTAAGAAAAAAAGAGAAAATGATAAGGCGGTAAGGGAAAAAGAGGAAAGTAGAACCAAGAGGGAAAAATAAATGGTGGGAAGGTAAAGGGGAAATATCATGAGGGTACCCAAAGAGGTAAAGTTTTAATGTACATGTGTAAGCGGAAATTGAAAAGGCAACCAATATGTGACCGTCATAGGGGGGACGTTTTCGGGAGAAAGGGGACGGTTTTCGAAAAAGAGGGACGTTTTATGAGGGATTCATTTTCAAAGCGGTCGGACAGAATTATTCCCTTCGGCGTAGGATTGAAAATGCGGCGTTAAACCTTTTTCCTATCTAGCGCAATCAGGGATAAAATAGTTTAGCTACCCAACGTTTAGCTACATAACGTTTAGCTACCCAACGTTAAGCGACCCAACGCTTACAAGCTATAGTAACGTTTGCACAACGAGTTTATCTTATTGAACGTTTTGCGGTACAACAAACCGTTCGGTAAAACGTAGGGTGTAAAAAGGGCCTATGAATCTCTATTTGTTTTAGCTACCCAACGCTTACAAGCTATAGTAACGTTTGCACTACGAGTTTATCTTATTGAACGTTTTGCGGTACAACAAACCGTTCGGTAAAACGTAGGGTGTAAAAAGGGCCTATGAATCTCTATTTGTTTAGCTAGAATGGCTCTTTTTTATTTGACATACATCTCTTGATTTCATTATTTTTTCTGTTTCAGTGAATTTCGACCACTTTCAAATCCTGAGAGTGAAGTCGTGTCCACATATAGTCAACGGCCGTCGATCGATGTGAATCGATTTGGACACATCTTTATAGTCCTAGCATAACAATGGACGCTGTACAATTTTATTGGGCAACTTCACAAATAACTAAGGGTTTAGTTTAGTAGTAGTAAACTATTGAACTCATTGAGAAAAAAATCTAGTTTAAGCCTTTGAAATAGACGAGGAAATGGCTTTCAGGTCACAATTCGATGAGCAAATTTTAGGAGTGAAACATTTTTGTCCGACATTTACCTCAAGACGTACATATGTATGTAAGGTAGAATAGAACGCCTGTCTTATAAGCGCTAAGTTGCGGGTTCGATTCCCGCCCGGGGCAAACTTTATCCTAAACAGACAAGGTTCGTTCTCGGAACGGCTACCTTTCTCCTATCCTGTCTTTGCTCTCTCTTCAATTACGGGACGACAAGACCTCCGCTGAAAAGAAGTCTTTACTTTCGTACGCTTCCCGACACGCTTCAATAGTAGAGGAGACTTTTACTATGACCGTGATATCCACCAAATTTGTGGAGAGGCTCTCAGCTTCTTTTTTTCTGGAGAGGTTTGACAGAGGGAACTGTAACTGCTAAGGTCTTATCTTCCCGAAATAGAAGAGGGAGGGAAGACAAGATAGGAGAAAGCCAGCCGTTCCGAGAACGAACATTATCGGATCAGGATAAAATCTGTCCCGGCCGGGAACCGGGAATAGAACAAATAATTTATTATTACCTCTCATATACTCGCTATGATCCCCATCCTTAGGAATCCCGACATGCACCATCAGATTGACCGCATCACTAATGTCCAGATGCAGATTAGTTGTCGCTTTGCTCGGATAGAGGGCGTTACCATACGCAATGTACATCTTCGGGCCTAGGTCTGGCTTGACGAAACACTCAGGCAGACGTGAGGCGAGATTGAGACGGCCTGAACGCTGAGTGTACTCGCCCAGTGGTAGGACTCGCATTAGATCCGCGAGAGACGGCCTGAACGCTGCGTGTACTCGCCCAGTGGTAGGACTCGCATTAGATCCGCGAACCTGAGGAATTATTGGGAGAATATAAGTCTATGGGAGAAGGTCGAACAAGAAATCGCCCAAGAACAAAAATCCTGGGAAGAAATAAAGTCAGTGGCCTGGAATCGTTTCCGCTGGCATTCCTCTGTTGAGGTCCTACGTCCCCCTCGAGGTTTAAGGACATAAGTAAGTTCGTCAGGACATGTTTCAACAAGAAAATATCTATTTCAGAACCAATTTTTGAGTCATACTAAAGATTACAGGCTAAGGAAGCACGGTTGGTTCAGTCATAATGCGCTTGCGTATTGACACAACATAGAGTTCTTTGGATGCAAGCAGTGTGGTCGGCACGGGATTCACATATCCCTAATATGTCATCGGAGTGAGTGTGTGTATTCCTAAATCTCGTACCTACAATAATCTCGTCCGTTCTTCCTCTTGACTGGTGCATTCGAAGTGCTATTGCCACCAATAGGTTGAAAATTGATATTTACCTGTTTATTGAGAGCTACATCTGCCAGCCAATCCAACGGGGACTCGGGCTTTTCTTCCTTCACTTTCTCCATCCTACAATGCTGCAGTGAGCACCAAAGTTGTGATATAGTAACACAAAGAAAAGACATTTTTTTTTTTTAATTTTAAAACAAAAAGGGAGGTAGGTACATAGGTACTCCAGTATTTATGTAAATACGTATGAGGACATTAGGTATAAGAGTAGGTGTCTCGTCTATGGAATTCTATGGAATAGACGGGAACAGTTGAAGTGTTTGCTGTATGGATGAGAAGTAGCGGCTATACAAGTGTTGCTCTTATTGGAGATGTCGATGGAGGTGTTCTAAAAATAGAACTGAAATACCCGGTCTGGAGATTTCATTTCTAAAGATAGAAAAAAAGTAATAATCGGGGAGAAAAAGAGCGAAAATAGCATGGAAATGTTACTCACCCATGTATAATAAGCAGAAAAAGAATAAGGAGGAGAAGGAGAAGGAGGAGGAGGAGGAGGAGGAGGAGGAGAAGAAGAAGACGAAGAAAAAGAAGAAGAAGAAGGGAAAGAAGAAGAAGAAAATCCAGCAAAGATTGATCGTGCTTAAGCCTTTATTGCAAAGATTACGTGCAGAGAAGATTATTATAGAATAGAAAAAAGAAGAAGATGATTTCCCCCCCCCCGTAATTAGGGTACCCTCCTATTCATACTATTAGGTATTTAGGTAACTTTGAAAGTAAGCAAAGTGGCAGAAGAAGAAGGATGAGGGAGAGAAAGAAGAAGACAAAGACGAAGAAGAAAAAGAAGAAGAAGAAGAAGAAACCAAAAACAAGAACAATACGAAGAAGAAAAAGAAAACCCTTAAAACTTATTAGCACTCCATTAACACTATCACTGTGTTTTTCACTTTTCCTCCTCTTTCTCACTTATACCTACTGGTACTTCGAAACAATGTAGGTAGGTATTCATTGTTTCGAAGTTCACACAACGTTGTTTTAAATAAGGTCAGTCGCACCATTGTTTATATTCATTTCACGTAGATTGTTTATTCATTTCAGTTGCTCTCGTAACTTTTGTGTATTGTTTTTCCAAGTTCATTATTTTGTCTTGGAGGGAAGAAGAAGAAGAAGAAGAAGAAGAAACCAAGAACAAGAACAATACGAAGAAGAAAAAGAAAACCCTTAAAATTTATTAGCACTCCATTTACACTATCACTGTGTTTTTCACTTTTCCTCCTCTTTCTCACACCTACTGGTACTTCGAAACAATGTAGGTATTCATTGTTTCGAAGTTTACACCACATTGTTTTAAAATAAGGTCAGTCGCACCATATTTTATTCATTTCACGTAGGTAGATTGTTTATTCATTTCAGTTGCTCTCGTAACTTTCTGTATTGTTTTTCCAAGTTCATTATTTTGTCTTGGAGGAAATGAAGTATCATGATCATGAAGTGCAGAAGCTCTTTTGGTGAACCGGGACAGTTTAAAGTTTAAACAGTTTTAGTAGAAAATGTAGAAAATTCGGGATCAAGCAACTGCCCAGAAAGCCACCCATCCGTATACCAAACTAGAAAAACGTTGCTTAACTTCAGTGCAGAAGCTCTTTTGGTGAACCGGGACAGTTTAAAGTTTAAACAGTTCGGGCAGTTGCTTGATCCCGAAAATCCGGGATCAAGCAACTGCCCAGAAAGCCACCCATCCGTATACCAAACTAGAAAAACGTTCCTTAATTTCAGTGATCCATTGGAAACTGGTGCATTCAACGTGCTATCCCGCATCAGGCACCTGCTGTCTAGTAAGAAATTGAATCAAATTTGTATGAATGCCGTGTATTTATTTTGAGTATGCAATGTGCAACAAAAGAAAAATTAGTGGAGATGCTCTGTTTATCATTTTCCAGGGAATTATGTTATTTAGGTACAAGTTGTTCTTTTCCAGAACACCTTGTACTCAATGCGAGTAAGTGTGAAGTTTTTCTGTGCTCTGAATTACCTATAATGCATGTATGTATGTACCTAGGTAGCTACCTCCTTTATAAAATGAGCACCTCTACTAGCTGTAGGTACCTACCTATTACCTTTAGTAATGCACCTTTAATAATAGTAGGTCTCTAGTTCCCTAAGTGAACTGGAACAACTTTGGAGACAGGGACAAGATGGTGTTTTTTTCCTCCTCCTCCTCCTCCTCTTCTTCTTCTTCTTCTTCTTCTTCTTCACATCTAATAGGGAGTCGTAGGAAATGCAGGTAGATAGGTACGTCCGAAAATTTTGATAGGTAGATAATGATAAAATATTATACCTAGGGTAATAAATATGTAGAAAGGGTAGGTCTTGGGAGTTGGCCTAAGAGTACGTGCAGAAAGTTTTTTTTCTTACATTTCCGACCTAAAGTTGTGACTTTGTCAACTATAGGCCTGTTTTTCATTTTTACACCGCGCCGCATCAATGCAGCGTCACTTGACGTCCACTCTGCGTCAGGAGTGGGGGGTAAAAATTGTAAAAACTCAACAAACATGATATCTAGCGGAGAAATTACGAAACGTTTTTTTCACCATATGGAAACTTCTTCAATACAATTACAAAATGGCGGAACTGAAGCTACTCGAGAGTCGCATCAGGGATTTAAGACGTAGCGTCGACGCTAAAGGAGGGGAAGTGGAATGAAAAACGCGCGTCACTTCACATCGGGTTCGCATCGCACCTGCGTCGGAATGAAAAACAGACCTTATGTTTACAAATTACAACGTTAATCCTACGAAGTGTAGGTAGGTTGGTAGGTACTTTTTTTGTTACCCTGTTTGTTTGACATTGAAGAGTTCAAATTTAATTCACTTCTTTTCCCTTTTTGCATCAAGTATCTACCTACGTTATGTACTAAAATTTAAATAAGTAACAGCAGTTTTACAGAATAAAGTGTAACTTTGCTTAATCTAGGGCATAAAGTCTTAAAAGCAGGTGAACTGTATACTTTATCTACGTAGGAAGACGTGGAAAGGAATTTTAACTGTGCTAAGCATACAGTTAAATGTGTTAAGCATACTTAAACGCTTGTCAGCTTGTCACAAACAATGTAAAACTAATGTCACTAAAGACCTTAGCATTCATGAAATGACGTTAAACCTGACCTGCCTCGGTGGTATAGTGGTCAAGGCGTTCGCCTGGTAAACAGAGGAGGGCGTGGGTTCAATCCCAGGCGAGGTATGGAATTTTATCCTCAATATAATTTGAGAATTTGACCACAATAATAGTAGTAGCCTACTGCTGGAGTAAAGGGACTTTTCTTCAGTCCTAAGCGAGCAGTATAAATAAGCACTATTATTATTATTATTATTATTATAACCTCTAGCAAAAAATAAAATAGTAATAATAGGTACCTAATTAGAAAAAATATCCCTCCTCATATTTATGACTTGGACTCGATTACTAGAACCACCAAACTCCATATACCATATCGACTACGCCTCTGAGGTTTTAGAACTAAATATGGCACACAAAACTTAAAACTGAGAGACGAAACCATAACAAAAACAGTTTTGACAGCACTTCCGCACGTTTTTCTTGTAACTTAAATACAACATACCTACTTGTAGGTACTTACCAAAGGAGTAGTTTTGAAACTGAACAGAACTAGACAAAGTAAACGTAGAAAACAAACATCAGACATAAGATATTAGAACAGACACGTAGTGGTGTGCCGTGAGCTAAAAAATTATCTACCTACCAAGTATGTATAGAGGGAACTGTAATTGCTAAGTCCTTATCGTCCCGAAAGCAAAGAGAGAAAGAAGACAGGATAAGAGAAAGCCAGCCTTTCCGAGAACAAACCTTATGTGTTTAGGATAAAATCAGCCCCGGGCGGGAATCAAACCCGCGGTCTAGTGCTTGAATTTCAGACGCTCTACCCTGCAAGCTAACTAAGCTGGAGCAAGTATTCTTGTTTGTAAAAATTGATTTTCGAATAGGCCCCGGGGGGTCCAGGTGGGCTATGACCGGCCCTGTACCACTAGACAGAAATGAAAAGTTCATGAAGCGTCTGCCTCGGACATTTTGAATAGTTTTGGGACGTGATGCTCTTTAAGTTCATAAGTTTAGAAACTTTGAAGACTTTCAAGATTGTATAGGTACCTCGAAACTGCTTTCGCATTTAACACATTAAGGACGGCGTGCATCTCTAGAGATGCACGGCAATATTTCCCTGGGGACGGCGTGCATTGCTAGAGGGTGACACCATTTTTTCGTAAAATCACTGGGAGTCTCTCACGATGCACGCTACAATGTAATTTTCTATCTACGTTTAAAGAGCAAGCTCTACCGAACAGTGTGGCATTTATGGGACTTGGATACCGTGAAGTATAGGGCTGTGGTGAACGCAAATAAATACCTCTGTTCAATGAGATACTCATTTGTTCGTAAAATCACTGTGAGTCTCTCACGATGCACGCTACAATATATTTTTCTAAGATTCGAGATAAAGCTACTAAGTAGGAGAAGAAAGAAGCAAATAAGACAGTCCAAAGGGTCAAAATCGAAAAATAATAAAAAGCAATTTTAGACAGTGTTCAAGTCACAAACGCCATTACCAATAGATTTTATGTGTTGCCATGGAATTTGATTAAAAACGGAATCATTATCTTAATACAAAGGAATTTTAGACAGTGTTCAAGTCACAAACGCCATTACCAATAGATTTTAAGTATTGCCATGGAATTTGATTAAAAATGGAATCATTATCAACACTTTCGAGATGGAAAACTTGTTATAAATCTAGGCTGTAAACTAAAACTTCTATACATTTGTTAAAACAAAAAGGGAGGAAGGCAGGTAGGTAGGTAGGTAGGTAGGTAGGTACATAGGTACTCCAGTATTTATGTAGATACATATTAGGACATTAGGTATAAGAGTAGGCGTCTCGTCTATGGAATAGACGGGAACAGTTGAAGTGTTTGCTGTATGGATGAGAAGTAACGGCTACAAGTGTTGCTCTTATTGGAGATGTCGATGGAGGTGTTCTAAAAATAGAACTGAAATACCCGGTCTGGAGATTTCATTTCTAAAGATAGAAAAAAAAGTAATAATCGGGGAGAAAAAGAGCGAAAATAGCATGGAAATGTTACCCATGTATAATAAGCAGAAAAAGAATAAGGAGGAGAAGGAGAAGGAGGAGGAGGGGGAGAAGAAGACGAAGAAAAAGAAGAAGAAGAAGAGGAAGAAGAAGAAGAAGAAGAAGAAAAAGAAGAAGAAGAAAATCCAGCAAAGATTGATCGTGCTTAAGCCTTTATTGCAAAGATTACGTGCAGAGAAGATTATTATAGAATAGGCATACTCGTATTATGTATATATAAATATACATAATGTAGTAGGTATAAGATAGGTACATAGGTGTTTATAATAAATTCAAACTCTAAGTACCTACCTTAATATGTACGTAGGTATTTATAAATCTATTGAGAGGTAATTTCAAGTTCATGTGTGATGGCTCTTCAAGACGTCTCCTGATATTCATTGATTCATTAATTTATCTGGTCAGATAGGTAGACCTATTTTTTTAACTTGCCTTTCAGGGAGCGCTCACAGTTTTCGAGAACGCCAACCCACCTTCTCTGTTT
Source organism: Diaphorina citri (assembly GCF_000475195.1). Lineage (NCBI taxonomy): Eukaryota > Metazoa > Arthropoda > Insecta > Hemiptera > Psyllidae > Diaphorina > Diaphorina citri. Next base: position 330,592 of record NW_007377507.1, read on the forward strand.
AGGATAAAGCTCGCTCCGGGCGGAAATCGAACCCGCGACCTAGCGCTTACAAGGTAAAAGAAGAAGTATACTCTTACTTATACTTACCATCTTCGCCAATATTGATGGTATCTCTGTTAGAGCTCGACTGAACGCCCATGGTAGATTTCCTTGAATCCTTTTATTCCTGGATCCTCTTTGTATCTTCTTCCTTTTATTATTTGGCCGTCTATATTCTTTTATCTATTTATTTATATTGATTAGAGCCTGCTATATTCTTGATCACTTTTTGATTTGAATCCAGCTAATTTCATTAGAGGGGGCGTTCTTTTCCACTCAACCTTCATTTACGTCAGAACTTTCAATTGCCTCGTCAATCAATCATTTGCGCCGTTAGATTGCCTCTTAACTTGCTCTATGTACTTCACACTCAAGAAATACATACCTACTCGTATTATACATAAATATAATAATGTAGTAGGTATAAGATAGGTACATAGGTCTTTATAATAAATTCAAACTCTAAGTACTTAAATATGTACGTAGGCATTTATAAATCTATTGAGAGGTAAGTTCAAGTTCATATGTGATGGCTCTTCAAGACGTCTCCTGATATTCATTGATTCATTAATTTATCTGGTCAGATAGGTAGACCTATTTTTTTAACTTGCCTTTCAGGGAGCGCTCACACTTTTAGAGAACGCCAACCCACCTTCTCTGTTTAGGATAAAGCTCGCTCCGGGCGGAAATCGAACCCGCGACCTAGCGCTTACAAGGTAAAAGAAGAAGTATACCTACTCTTACTTATACTTACCATCTTCGCCAATATTGATAGTATCTCTGTTAGAGCTCGACTGAACGCCCATGGTAGATTTCCTTGAATCCTTTTATTCCTGGATCCTCTTGTATCTTCTTCCTTTTATATTCTTTTATCTATTTATTTATATTGATTAGAGCCTGCTATATTCTTTTATCTATTTATGTGTATTGATTAGAGCCTTCTATATTCTTTTATCTATTTATTTTTATTGATTAGAGCCTGCTATATTCTTTTATCTATTTATTTATATTGATTAGAGCCTGCTATATTCTTGATCACTTTTTGATTTGAATCCAGCTAATTTCATTAGGGGGAAGGAAGGTATTAATTTTATTTATTCGCTTTTCCTGGTAGCCTTTTCTATGAGATTTTTTATTATTTATTTATTACTGGACATTTCAGTTGGAATACAAAATAAATGTCGGAATATGTGTGTTGCATGGTTCCTTCTTTCCCTGCCCTTAGGAAAAAAAAGTCCATTCCTTTGAATTACCTCGTATATCTACCGACCTGTGTATTTACCCGGTATACCTGCCCCTTCATTTTATGTTTGTATTGAATAGAAATTGTGTTTCCTTCTTATTCACATTGGTTTTTCATGTATTTGTTATTTACTTTTCTTCTATTGACTCTAGTACATTGGTGTATTTTTATTTACCGAGGTATGTTTGTTTACATAAGAAAGAAGGGACCAAGAGGTAGGTAGCTACATAAGTAGATGGACGTAGAGAGAAATTCGTTGGGAAAGCACTGCAAAAGGTTTGAGGTTTTATTCAATGCGGGTAAAAAAAAAAAAAAAAAAACAAAATTTTTCAAAAAAAAAAAAAAAAAAAAAAAAAAAAAAAAAAAAAAAAAAAAAAAAACACAACAACAACAACAACAACAACAACAACAACAACAAGTGAGTCCCAAAAAACAACTGGATGATTTTCCATTTTGGTGGTGCACGAGAAATTGGGGCCCCTTGAAAGCCCTTTTTCTGGGAGAAGATAAAACCGTTATGACATTATTTTTCTTTAAGCATCTCATACTTAATTATGATTAAGATCTTTATTATGTTCTGCTATTTTCTAGTGATTAATTTATTTTAAGAAAAAGCTTTCAGCTCTCAACTGTTTGTTTGTTTTTTCTTTGTTTTTGTTTGTTTGTTTTGCACCAGGACCCAGCTTGAAGCTTTTATCTCGGACAGCTCCTTCGTCAGTTGATTGATGTCCCTTTTATACTTGCCCTATATTCCAACTTTTATTCTGCCCTATATTGCCACTTTCTTAATTGGAAGAAAAGTTTCCCATGTTTTGTAAAAGTCATTCGAGAAGTTCCATTAGTCATCGTCTGTCCTTTTCGACATGTTTTCTATTTCTTTTTCATTCTTCTTCATCATCTACCCCTTTCTTTTTTCTCTGTATCAATCCTTTAGTCATCTTTTCGTCCAAATGTGTCCACATATATTCCCATCTCAATTTTTTTCCTCTTTCTCTTCTTCTCTCTCTCTCTTTCTTTTTATCTCTATTTTCCCTTTGCTTTTGATGTTTCTATCCTTCTTCTTTTCTCTATTTCTCTTCTTTCTTCCTCTACCTTTTTCTTCTTCGTCTTCTTCTTGTTCTCATTGTCTCTCTTTCCCTCTTACTATTTTCCAATCTCCAATATTTTTCTTCCTCCTTCTCTTCCTCTCTTTCTCCTAATTTCTTTCCCTTCTCCTTTCTTCAGCTTCCCTTTTCATCCCCTCCCAGAAAACATAAAACTTCTCAGAAACACTCGGCTATTTTCACTGGAACTTTCAGAAAAACTAATCATCTAAATGGCCAAGCTTGGGCCGCTGAAGTAACACGATAAGCAAACAAGAGAGGAAAATAATTAGAAAAAAAGGCACGTGTCTCAAACTCTTTTTTGCTGTCAATCTGTTGAAAAGTTTCACAAAAAAATATCCCTCCTCATATTTATTTTATGACTTGGACTCGATTACTAGAACCACCAAACTCCATATACCATATCGACATATCGACAAGTGTTAACCACTACGCCTCTGAGGTTTTAGAACTAAATATGGCACACAAAACTTAAAACTGAGAGACGAAACCATAACAAAAACAGTTTTGACAGCAAGAAAAAATATCCCTCCTCATATTTATGACTTGGACTCGATTACTAGAACCACCGAACTCCATAATATATACCATATCGACAAGTGTTAACCACTGCGCCTCTGAGGTTTTAGAACTAAATATGGCACACAAAACTTAAAACTGAGAGACGGAACCATAACAAAAACAGTTTTGACAGCACTTCCGCAAGTTTTTCTTGTAACTTAAATACAACATACCTACTTATAGGTACTTACCAAAGGAGTAGTTTTGAAACTGAACAGAACTAGACAAAGTAAACGTAGAAAACAAACATCAGACACAAGATAGAACAGACACGTAGTGGTGTGCCGTGAGCTAAAAAAATATCTACCAAGTATGTACCTATTATTTTCTTTTAAAGAGGTTTGATAGAGGGAACTGTAACTGCTAAGTCCTTATCATCCCGAAAGCAAGGAGAGAAAGAAGACAGGATAAGGGAAAGCCAGCCGTTCCGAGAACAAACCTTATTTGTTTAGGATAAAATCAGCCCCGGGCGGGAATCAAACCCGCGGTCTAGTGCTTGAATTTCAGACGCTCTACCCTGCAAGATAACTAAGCTGGAGCAAGTATTCATGATTTTCGAATAGGCCCCGGGGGGTCCAGGTGGGCTATGGTCGGCCCTGGACCACTAGACAGAAATGAAAAGTTCATGAAGCGTCTGCCTCGGACGTTTTGAATAGTTTTGGGACGTGATGCTCTTTAAGTTCATAAGTTTAGAAACTTTAAAGACTTTCAAGATTGTATACCTCGAAACCGCTTTCGCATTTAACACATTAAGGACGGCGTGCATCTCTAGAGATGCACGGCAACATTTCCCTGGGGACGGCATGCATTGCTAGAGGGTGACACCCATTTTTTCGTAAAATCACTGTGAGTCTCTCACGATGCACGCTACAATGTAATTTTCTATCTACGTTGCTAGAGGGTGACACACATTTTTTCGTAAAATCACTGTGAGTCTCTCACGATGCACGCTACAATGTAATTTTCTATCTACGTTTAAAGAGCAAGCTCTACCGAACAGTGTGGTATTTATGGGACTTGGATACCGTGAAGTATAGGGCTGTGGTGAACGCAAATAAATACCTCTGTTCAATGAGATACTCATTTGTACAATATATTTTTCTAAGATTCGAGATAAAGCTACTAAGTAGGAGAAGAAAGAAGCAAAGAAGACAGTCCAAAGGGTCAAAATCGAAAAATAATACAAAGGAATTTTAGACAGTGTTCAAGTCACAAACGCCATTACCAATAGATTTTATGTGTTGCCATGGAATTTGATTAAAAACGGAATCATTATCAACACTTTCGAGATGGAAAACTTGTTATAAATCTAGGCTGTAAACTAAAACTTCTGATACATTTGTTAAAACAAAAAGGGAGGTAGGTACATAGGTACTCCAGTATTTAAAAAAAAAGGGTCAGCTCCCATGGCGTAGTGGTCACTGCGCTCGCCTTGCACGCGGGAGACCCGGGTTAGATTCCCGGCGGGGTCAAGAAATTTGTATACGAGAAATCGGGGCCGCTTGAAGGCCCTTTTTCTGAAAGAAGATAAGATCGTTATGACATTATTTTTCTTTGAGCATCTCATACTTTATTATGCTTAAGATCTTTATTGTGTTCTGCTATTTTCTAGTGATTAATTTATTTTAAGAAAAAGCTTTTAGCTCTCAACTGATTGTTTGTTTTTTTCTTTGTTTTTGTTTGTTTGTTTGTTTTGCACAAGGACCCAGCTTGAAGTTTTTATCTCGGACAGCTCCTTCGTCAGTTGATTGATGTCCTTTTTATAGGTACTTGCCTTATATTCCAACTTTTATTTGGGCCCTATATTCCAACTTTTATTCTGCCCTATATTACCACTTTTCTCTTAATTGGAAGAAAAGTTTTCCATGTTTTGTAAAAGTCATTCGAGAAGTTCCATTAGTCATCGTGTTTTCTATTTCTTTTTCATCACCATTCTTCTTCTTCTTCTTCTACCCCTTTCTTTTTTCTCTGTATCAATCCTTTAGTCATCTTTTCGTCCAAATGTGTCCACATATATTCCCATCTCAATTTTTTTTCCTCTTTCTCTTCTTCTCTCTCTCTCTTTCTTTTTCTCTCTAATTTCCCTTTGCTTTTGATGTTTCTATCCTTCTTCTTTCCTCTATTTCTCTTCTTTCTTCCTCTACCTTTTTCTTCTTCGTCTTCTTCTTCTTGTTCTTCTCATTGTCTCTCTTTCCCTCTTACTATTTTCCAATCTCCAATATTTTTCTTCCTCTTTCCCTTCCTCTCTTTCTCCTAATTTCTTTCCCTTCTCCTTTCTCTAGCTTCCCTTTTCATCCCCTCCCAGAAAACATAAAACTTCTCAGAAACACTCGGCCATTTTCACTGGAACTTTCAGAAAAACTAATCATCTAAATGGCCAAGCTTGGGCCGCTGAAGTAACATGATAAGCAAACAAGAGAGGAAAATAATTAGAAAAAAAGGCACGTGTCTCAAACTCTTTTTTGCTGTCAATCTGTTGAAAAGTTTCACATGAGCTACTCTTTCCCATCTACAAAGTTAAGCAATCTTCGGTGTAGCCAGCCTAATTAGATTGGAAGGTAGTGCTTTTACAAGGCAGACTTTCAAGCCAATTAGGCTGTATTTTTTTTCCTTTGTTTTGAGTGGCAGAATTCTGAAGAATGAGGCTCTTCCAGCTGACTACATCTCTTCCGCCCAACCCAAATGGCCAATAAGATGTCCAACAACGGTTGGCCATCTGGGATATCACAAGCTGTTGGCTCTCTCATGTTGAGAACAGTGGAGCTGGTTGGTGGTTGAATCTTCCGCCCAACCCAAATGGCCAACAAGATGTCCAACAACGGTTGGCCATCTGGGATATCACAAGCTGTTGGCTCTCTCATGTTGAGAACAGTGGAGCTGGTTGGTGGTTGAAATTCCAAAGAGCTGATGGCTCGGAGAAGTAAAATAAGGAGAAGCGAAAGAAGAAGAAGAAGAAGAAGAAGAAGAAGAAGAAGAAGAAGAAGAAGAAAAAATATACGAGAAGAAAAATGAGAAAAAAGACAAAAGTATGGGAAAAAACAACAACAACAACAACAACAACAACAACAACAACAACAACAACAACAACAACAACAACAACAACAACAACAACAACACCAACACCAACCCCAACACCAACACCAACACCAACACCAACACCAACACCAACAACAACAACAACAACAACAACAACAACAAAAACAACGGAGGCTAAAAGTTCAATTTATCATCGTAATTTAATCGCACCGACCTCAACAGTTTAGCGTGGCAAGAAGAAGAACAAGCAGAAGAAGAAGAAGAAGGAGAAAAAGAAGAAGAACAAGGAGCGAAAAAAAGATGAAGGGAAGAAAAATTGGCGTTTAATTAAATTTGATGTGGGGGAAAGAATGAAGAGTGGATGAGAAAGAGGAAAGAAGGACAAGGGAAAGAGGAGGAGGAAAAAAAGAAGAAGAACGAGGAGCGAAAAAAAGATGAAAGGAAGAAAAATTGGCGTTTAATTAAATTTGATGTGGGGGAAAGAATGAAGAGTGGATGAGAAAGAGGAAAGAAGGACAAGGGAAAGAGGAAAAGAAGAAAAAATAATTTGTAACGTGATAAGATGGAAATTTCAAAGGGATGATGATAGGAGATGGAAGTCGGCAAAAAGTGCGAGAAAAAGTGAAAGAGGAAAAGAAGAAAGAGAAGGGAGAAGAGGGAACTTTTGCAATTTATTAGTTTTTTTGCTCCTTTCATGCCATCTGCTTGGCATAAGAAGTGTTATCAAATCTAGCTATCAATTTTAATTAATTAATGAAGAAAGAGGAAAAGGGAAAAGAGAAGGGAGAAGAGGGAACTTTTGTAATTTATTAGTTTTTTTGCTCCTTTCATGCCATCTGCTTGGCATAAGAAGTGTTATCAAATCTAGCTATCAATTTTAATTAATTAATGAATTATTTTTAGATTTTACATTTACACAATGGAATTAGGAAAATCTTTTAATAGGTACAGCAGGTAAATGATGTTTTTATCCAATTGAGTATTTTGCCTCTTTTTTCTATTTTATTTATTATTTATTATTTCTAATAGGTAGGTATTAAAATTGTTAATTTTAACATGTAGGTAGATATAACATACGAGGTATGATATGAAGAATATTGAAACACAACTACCTAGGTATTAATCTAGAGAACAATGTCTCCCTAGGGCCTAGATATTGCGACTTTCACTGAAACAAAACTTTCACCAAGGTAACCAAATTATAGTCACAAACATTTTTACTTTCTATTTTTTAATTATTTTTTTTTTTCCACACAAAATCTATTGAATGTCGGACGAAATTAACACACGAAAAGCGACGCGTCAAAAACCGCGACGGAACGAAAAACGCGACAAAAAGGGAGTGAGAATGGCGACGCGTGACTGCTCAGCTTGACTGTCGAAGAATAACTGTTGAATTCGGAACACAGACATTTTCGTGTGGAAAGTGGAAAAATGAAGAGGGAGAGAAGGAAAGGAGAGGAGGAGGAGGGGGAGGGAATTAGAGGAGGGGAAGGGAGAGGAGAAGGAGGAGGGGGAAGGAGAGTGTAAGGGGGAGAATAAAATGAGGGGAGGTAAGGAGAGGGAGAAGGGAAAGAAGAGTAAGAAGAAGAAGAGAAGGAGAAGTATTATTAAAGAGGAAGTGGGAGGAGGAAGAACAGGAGGAAGAAAATAGGATAGAAAGAGAATGAGGAAAACTGTGAAGAAGAAGGAAGAGGACAAGGACGAAAGAAGAAGACGAAGGAGAAAAACAAGAATAAGAAAGAGAATAATAATAAGAAGAAGGAGGAGGAGAAAGAATCAAAAGAAAAACGAAGAGAAGGGATAGAAGAGGAGCTGGGAGAAAAAAAAATAAATAAACACGGGGGAGGAAAAAAGTAAGAGGAAGAAGAAGAAGAAGAGGAGAGGAGAAGGGAGGGAGGAGAAATGGAGAGTATATTCCAACATTGCAATATCCGTGTGGAAAGCCAAAACTTTCTCTCCTGTCATTTCGTCCGGATGCGCATGACTTTTCTCCAATGAATAGTCTCTTTCCCTTTCTCTCCCTCCCCTTCTTCTCCTCTTTGACCCCCTCCTTTTCCTCCCTCTTTCCCTTCCCTTAATTTACTTCTCTCTCTCTCTCTCTTCCTACCTTACTTCACCCCTCACTCCTTATCTCTTCCCCTTTCTCTCCCTCCCCTTCGATTCCTTCTCCTCTTTCTCCCCATCCTCTACTTCCCTCTCTCTCTTCCCTTTCTGCACTCCTCCCTCTCTCTTTCGCCCTCACTAATTTTCTCACTCCTCTTCTCTCGCCTTTTCTCTCTTTTCCTTCCTTTCTCTCTTTTTTCCTCTCTTTGGAGTTCACTCGATTTCTCTTCCTCCCCTCTTCTCTCTTTTTTTTCCTTCCTCTTTTTGTCTCTCTCTAGCTCACATGAGGTTGAATATGGCACGTAATAACTCATTCGGGGGATATTTATTCTATTTCTATACATAGAATTAGAACTTTATTTTTCTATAGAATGTAGGTAAAAAAAAGTATAATGGATCACTGGGAATGAAAAAATTGTGAAATTAATCACTCAAGTTAAGCACCGTTGCGCGTGGTTGCTATTCGGATTAGTGATTATCTGAACTATCGTTCTTGGAGAGAGAGAGAGAGAGAGAGAGAGAGAGAGAGAGAGAGAGAGAGAGAGAGAGAGAGAGAGAGAGAGAGAGAGGTTCATCTACAAATTATGTACTATATGTACATACATGACATACAATGATGATTATTATTTAGACTGCGGGAGTAAATGGACTTTTCAGTCTCATTCTGGCAGTATAAACTAGGTATATTCTATTCTCTTATACTTACTTGTTTATTCTTTTCTTCAAAGTTGTCCTTGTACGACGGCATATACCGTCTTCTGTCGTCTTGTTAGCAAATTTCTTTTCCCCATTGGCGAAGACTCCATCCGAAGAACCTGTCTGGGATCGTGTGAACTGATCTTTTTCCACGATTCCGGTCTTTCCTCCGTCACCTGTGAATACTTTAGCTTCCGCATCAGTTCTGGTTATTTTCAGTTGTTCCGTGGTGTCTTTCCGATCGGTTCCATCTCGACTATAGGTTGTTGTCCACAGTTTATCCGTACTGAGTTCTTTTTCCATGTCTTTCAATTTCTTTAACTCTTCGTCACATTCTTTGAGGTCTTTTTTGATGATCTCTTTGAGCTTCTGCGTGGTGATTTCCTCAATGACCACCCCACGAGTAGTGTCCTTTGCAGCTTCGGTTTTTGGAGCTTCAGTGACGATGGTTCCGGTTGTTGGATCCTCGTCTGAATCGGTCATATCTTGACCGGACATGAGGGTTGAGGCCATCTTTCGCAGATATTCGCGGACGTTTCCGAGTGCCTCGTGTAGGTTAGATAGGGGAGGCATGGTCGTAGCGTAAGTTCGGGCTCCTGAGGGAAAATAGACGTAAACGGATAATTGGAATACTTTAATGGTGGATTTCACCAACGTTCTTTTTAGTTCCTAACAGCCTGTAAGCCCTGTTAAGCCTATAGGTACAAATCAAAATAGGTAAATGGAACTTAACAGGCTGTTAGCTTAACAGGAATTCTGAGGACTGAAAAAATATTGGTGAAATCCATCATAAGGGTAGTCGCTGTGTTGAGGTTACTGTGTGTAGTCGGGACAGTCGGGTACACAAAAGCTTGTCGCAAATGTCGCTCCCCACCGAATAATATGATTCGACTTGGACTTGAACCACTAACCCCCGGATTCGCAGTACGAAGTACCTAGTTTTTTTTTTTTTTTAATCAGGATGTTTATTTTGTAAAATGTACTGCCCATAACATGTCAAATATATAAGAACATGTTAGACTGCGGGGGAAAAGGGACTTTTTAGTCCTATCCCAGCAGGATGAACAAGGTATATTCTATTCTATTCTACTTACGATGCAAATAGTCAATGTTTCTTGTGGAATGCGGAGTGGTGAGAAATCCTTGCATATACTCGGGTTTCATGAATTTTGCCATCATTTCCGAAATGGCTTCCATATTGAACGTGGTGCTATGCTGACCTGTCTGAGCAGAACTGGTAGTCGTTCGGGGCTTGTATTCGTAATCGGGAAAGGTCGGGAAGTTGTTCTCGAAGTCTGGAAGAGTCACGTTCGCAATGCGTGTTGCTGTTTTTTTCCGGCCTCACTCAGGCTCTGTGAGGTTAATGTGAGTAGTCTGGTACTCAAACTTTTACTTGTCGAATCACAAATGTCGCTCTCCGCCGAATAATATGACTTGACTTGGACTTGAACCACTAACCCCCAGATTCGTAGAAGCTTAACCCATCCTTTAGGGCTGTCTAGTGACTATGCCTAAGCCTCAGATTGGGCTTTCTGTGTATAGAGGTCAGCTCCAGATTGCAAAGTTGAATACTTACGATGCAAATAGTCAATGTTTCTCGTGGAATGCGGAGTAGTGAGAAATCCTTGCATATACTCCGGTTTCATGAATTTCGCCATCATTTCCGAAATGGCTTCCATATTGAACGTGGTGCTATGCTGACCTGTCTGGGCAGAACTGGTAGTCGCCCCTACGCCTAAGCCTCAGATTGGGCTTTCTGTGTATAGAGTTCAGCTCCAGATTGCAAAGTTGAATACTTACGATGCAAATAGTCAATGTTTCTTGTGGAATGAGGAGTGGTGAGAAATCCTTGCATATACTCGGGTTTCATGAATTTCGCCATCATTTCCGAAATGGCTTCCATATTGAACGTGGTGCTATGCTGACCTGTCTGGGCAGAACTGGTAGTCGTTCGGGGCTTGTATTCGTAATCGGGAAAGGTCGGGAAGTTGTTCTCGAAGTCTGGAAGAGTCATGTTCGCAACAGTCGTTCGGGGCTTGTATTCGTAATCGGGAAAGGTCGGGAAGTTGTTCTCGAAGTCTGGAAGAGTCACGTTCGCAAATCTTCCCTGCAAGGGGAACGTTTGTCAAATTACCTGGGAGTCAACCTTTTCCACAACCTTATCTGTCTCGAGAGAAAATGAAAGTGTAAACTTATGAAAATGATAGAGACTCTCTATCATATTCATAAGCTTGGTCTTGCAAGCGACTACACACTACTAAAAGTCAATTAGGTTGGACTTTCGACTTTTAGTAGCGCCAAGTTGCCTGCAAAACACAACCAACGCAAAACCAAACTTATGAAAATGATAGAGACTCTCTATCATATTCTACCTTATCTGTCTCGAGAGAAAATGAAAGTGTAGACCCTCGACTTTTAGTAGCGCCAAGTTGCCTGCAAAACACAACCAACGCAAAACCAAACTTATGAAAATGATAGAGACTCTCTATCATATTCGGAGACATCCATTCGTTGAAGCTTAATCCATCTTTTGGGGCTGTTTGCTTCGTAAATTCTTAGAAGCTTAACCCATTCTTCAGGGATATCCGCCCCTACATCTAAGCCTCAGGTGGGATTTCTGTGTATAAAGACTATAAAGGAGGAGGTAAGTTTTGGAGGCATCCAACTTCGTAGATTCGTAGAAGCTTAACCCATCCTTTAGGACTGTCCGCCCCTACACCCAAGCCTCAGGTGGGCTTTTTAGCCCGTCCTTCCTTTAATACTACGATAGTAATTAAAAAAAAAGGTATAAGGGACGGGCTTCGGTGTCGTCTGTCTGTCGGTCTATCTGTCGGTCCCATAGAAGGACTTATCCAAACCTGGTCGACCTATATATTAAATTAAAGGTCTTTTTACCAGGAACACAAAAGTGGTGGTGCAAATTTTGTCCAGAGAACCATAAATCCAAAAAAAACTGGTTTTGGGGGGATTTTTTTCACATTTTCTCACACAAATGAGCTCTGATCTTGAAATTCGTCGCGACGACCTATGAACTCAAAGCGAGAAAGTTTTAGATAACAACACTTCAGTCGATAATTTAAGACCGGTTTTAGCGTCACCTATGTTAAGCTACGCCGAGCAAGGCCAATAAATGGATAGGCATAAAACTAAAAGTTAGGGAGATATTGTATTCTGTTCTACTATCTGCGACAAATATACCCTCTTTGGATAATTAAAAATGAAAATGTCGTCCCTTTTTTGATTTCTAGAAATCTAGAAGATCCTATTGGGGTCTTTTGAAAATTTGGTCAAATTTTTCCAGATGTCAATTAACCTTCGTTTTTTTTTTTTTTTTTTTTTTTTTTTTTTTTTTTTTTTTTACAGAGTGAAATGCCTACGCCTACCCAGCAGTGCCCACAAACAAAAAACGCCTACCTTCGTTTATAATCGAAAATGTGTCGGTAATAGTTCTCTACGGGTCTGGTTCGACGGAGGATCTCCAGAAGAGCCCCGACCTGGTCGTTAACGGTCACGTTCAATTCAGTGCCGTAAAGTAGCTTGTACTCCTGGGTCGTCCACTTTATCTTACGGGGCCTGGGCGGACGAGCCGGGGTGTTGTATCTGTCGAAACAAACACGCGATGTCGACTTTACCTCCGGGTCTGCATTTTTTTTAACTTCTTCTCTTTCTTTGCCTTTCCCGTTTTTAGACGGGGTCAGCGTTTTTCGTCAGCCCTCAATCAACCCTAGGGTGATCGGTTTTGGGCTTTTTTTTTGTAAGAGTCTATAAGCTTTATTAAAAAGCTATTAATTGGAGGTAAAATGGAGGGAGGGAGATAATTGGAGGGTAAAACCCTCGTCACTGAAGACCTTAGCCTTTAGTTACATAGTGTCGTTAAGATTGCCTTCTTTAGCAGGAAATTATTAACCTTAACCATAGAAAATTAGATATGACATATGAGAATTTCCAAAGAACCGAATTTGTTCAACTTTATTGTTCATTTCAAATTTCACCAATAATATAAATGGTTCCAATTAAATTGATTCCGAGGACGTTCGAAACATTACTTACCCATCTCAGTTCATCTACAAATTATGTACTATATGTACATACATGACATACAATGATGATTATTATTTAGACTGCGGGAGTAAATGGACTTTTCAGTCTCATTCTGGCAGTATAAACTAGGTATATTCTATTCTCTTATACTTACTTGTTTATTCTTTTCTTCAAAGTTGTCCTTGTACGACGGCATATACCGTCTTCTGTCGTCTTGTTAGCAAATTTCTTTTCCCCATTGGCGAAGACTCCATCACGGGGTCAGCGTTTTTCGTCAGCCCTAAATCAACCCTAGGGTGATCGGTTTTGGGCTTTTTTTTTTGTAAGAGTCTATAAGCTTTATTAAAAAGCTATTAATTGGAGGTAAAATGGAGGGAGATAATTGGAGGGTAAAACCCTCGTCACTGAAGACCCTTAGCTTTTAGTTACATAGTGTCGTTAAGATTGCCTCCTTTAGCAGGAGATTAACCATAAAAAATTAGATATGACATATCAGAATTTCCAGAGAACCGAATTTGTTCAACTTTATTGTTCATTTCAAATTTCACCAATAATATAAATGGTTCCAATTAAATTGATTCCGAGGACGTTCGAAACATTACTTACCCATCTCAGTTCATCTACCTATTACGGTCAAACTTTCTTGACTTGGCGGGGCGGAGCGCTACCGCGCTTCTTAATGTACATACAATGATGATTATTGTTCATGTTCAGACTGCGGGAGTAAAGGGACTTTTCAGTCTCAGTCTGGCAGTATAATCTAGGTATATTCTATTATACTTACTTGTTTATTCTTTTCTTCAAAGTTGTCCTCGTACGACGGCATATACTGTCTTCTGTTGTCTTGTTAGCAAATTGCTTTTCCCCATTGGCGAAGACTCCATCCGAAGAACCTGTCTGGGATCGTGTGAACTGATCTTTTCCCACGATTCCGGTCTTTCCTCCGTCATCTGTGAATACTTTAGCTTCCGGATCAGTTCTGGTTATTTTCAGTTGTTCCGTGGTGTCTTTCCGATCGGTTCCATCTCGACTATAGGTTGTTGTCCACAGTTTATCCGTACTGAGTTCTTTTTCCATGTCTTTCAATTTCTTCAGCTCTTCGTCACATTCTTTGAGGTCTTTTTCGATGATCTCTTTGAGCTTCTGCGTGGTGATTTCCTCAATGATCACCCCAGGAGTAGTGTCCTTTGCAGCTTTGATTTTTGGAGCTTCAGTAACGATGGTTGCGGTTGTTGGATCCTCGTCTGAATCGGTCATATCTTGACCGGACATAAGGGTTGAGGCCATCTTTCGCAGATATTCGCGAACGTTTCCGAGTGCCTCGTGTAGGTTAGATAGGGGAGGCATGGTCGTAGCGTAAGTTCGGGCTCCTGAGGGAAAATAAACGTAAACGGTTTATTGAAATACCTTAAGCATGTTTAGACTGCGGGAGTAAAGGGACTTTTGAGTCTCATTCTGGCAGTATAAGCAGGGTATATTCTAGTCTATTCTATTCTTAATTAATTTTTCAGCAAGCGGTGATACCTATGTAGCACGCTAAATTCACCAGTTCACAACGAACTACTGACGTTAAGCAACATTGCGGGTGGTTAGTATCCAGATGAGTGACCATCTGGGAAATCGCGTGTTGCTGGTTTTTTCCGGCCTCACTCAGGCTCTGTGAGATTAATGTGAGTAGTCTGGTACTCAAACTTTTACTTGTCGAATCACAAATGTCGCTCTCCGCCGAATAATATGACTTGACTTGGACTTGAACCACTAACCCCCAGATTCGTAGAAGCTTAACCCATCCTTTAGGGCTGTCTAGCCCCTACGCCTAAGCCTCAGATTGGGCTTTCTGTGTATAGAGTTCAGCTCCAGATTGCAAAGTTGAATACTTACGATGCAAATAGTCAATGTTTCTTGTGGAATGAGGAGTGGTGAGAAATCCTTGCATATACTCGGGTTTCATGAATTTCGCCATCATTTCCGAAATGGCTTCCATATTGAACGTGGTGCTATGCTGACCTGTCTGAGCAGAACTGGTAGTCGTTCGGGGCTTGTATTCGTAATCGGGAAAGGTCGGGAAGTTGTTCTCGAAGTCTGGAAGAGTCACGTTCGCAAATCTTCCCTGCAAGGGGAACGTTTGTCAAATTACCTGGGAGTCAACCTTTTCCACTACCTTATCTGTCTCGAGAGAAAATGAAAGTGTAGACCCTCGACTTTTAGTAGCGCCAAGTTGCCTGCAAAACACAACCAACGCAAAACCAAACTTATGAAAATGATAGAGACTCTCTATCATATTCATAAGCTTGGTCTTGCAAGCGACTACACACTACTAAAAGTCAATTAGGTTGCTCCTGCCAGCTTAGTTAGCTTGGTTGGTAGCCCGTCTGCCTTGTAAGCGCTAGGCTGCGGGTTTGATTCCCGCCCGGGGTGGATTTTATCCTGATGGGATAATGTTCGTTCTCGGAACGGCTGGCTTTCTCCTATCCTGTCTTCCGCGGGTTTGATTCCCGCCCGGGGTGGATTTTATCCTGATGGGATAATGTTCTCGGAACGGCTGGCTTTCTCCTATCCTGTCTTCCTTCTCTCTTCGATTTCGGGACGATAAGACCTTACAGTTACAGTTCCCTCTGTCAAACCTAAAAAAAAAGTTTCTCCTACTAACCCGACCAGGGGCGAACGTTTTGAATGGCACATGAAAGGTGTTTTCACCCAAGTGGGAGGAAATGTTGTGCTGCTTGTTAATATGGCTCATCATTTCCGGATGGAAAAGGAACCGAAGTGGACAGTGAGGACATTTCAAGTAGATCTTGTTCTTCCTCATCTTCTTCAACATCCTCTCGTACCGCATCTCTCCACTTTCACCTTCGAAGGCGTCGCCGGTGAATTCTTCGTCGCCTGAAAAGAAGAGAAAACCAGTTCGTAGAAAAGAAAGAGTGGAGAGATGAGAAGATCCAGGACTGGTGTTGAACTAGAACCCCTGCTCAGGAGAGCCAAAGGGTTTGACAGAAGGAACAGTACCAACAGAGCTCGGAAGTCTCTCAAATCGAAGAGAGAAGAAAGATGGAATATGAAAAGAGCAGCCTTTCCGAGAACAAACTCTTATCTGTTTAAGATAAAGTTTGTCCCGAGTGGACATGGAACCAGCAATCTGGCTCTTACAAGACAGGCACACCAACTTTCAAGCTAACGAGGTTTGTTTGACCTGGCTTGTTTCGACTTCTTCTTTTCTTTTAATTTGTTTTTATCATAACCTAATAATAATAATAATAATAATAATAATAATAATAATAATAATAATAATAATAATAATAATAATAATCTCTTGAGTGGAAGGCAACCACTAGGGGAGGTTAACGCCTTAGGCGTTCTCTACCACCTAACCCCTGGAGCTCCATTATTATGTGGTCAAATTCTCAAATAAATGAGGATAAAATTCCATACCTCGGCTGGGATCGAACCCACGCCCTCGTACTTCCTTATTTCTTCGACTTACCCGTGTAAGGTTTCAATGTCACTTTCTTGGTCGTTCTCGAATCCTTCGTGATCCTGACGATGCGTACTTGGGTTTGATGGAATCTCTCGATAATCCTGGACACAGTCGGGTACAAGTTGGTCCAGTTTGAGGTACGCTGGTCTTTGGTTTCCCCAGAACCATGTGTAACAACTTCAGCTACGCCATCATTTTTTGTTCCTTTTGATTCCTCGTTTGCTTTCGTTACGTATTGACTAGTTGTTAGTTGTCTCCTTGCCCGATTAATTCTTTGAGTGTCAACATCTGAAACAAAAGTTCAACATTGTTTATACATATTGTCGTTGACTTTCTGGTGTATCCACACATGGTCGACTGCCGTCAATCGATGTGAATTGATTGTGAATCGATGTTCGATCGACGGCTGGTCGCCTATGTGTGGACACACCTCAAGAACATTTTAGTTTACTTTTACTTCTATGTTGATCCAAATATCATTCACTGAGACAGTCCGATGCAAAGGAGACCATCTCCACAAGGATAGGGACATTGTCACACTTAAGTGACTTGTGCATAATACCTAATAATTTTATAAAATAATGTTATGTACATAATTACATTTACGTACAGTCCACGTCAACTGGGAAGTCCGATGGAAGCGCATGGAGAGGAACCGCAACTTCTCAACTGTAAGTCGGACAGTTCTAAAAGTTTCACCATTCGATTCGGCGTGAAAAATCCCATGGGATCAACTATTCACATGCTTATTACTTGTTAATCAACGAGCTATTTTTTGACGAATTTTTGACAAAGGTCATCGGACTTCCCAGTTGAAGTGGACTGTACTTATGCACTCGTACATACGAGTATGTACTATGAATTTTCAATTAATATAAATTGAAACTGTCTCACCTGTTCCTATTGTATCCAACAGATCATATGTATATACAATGATGATTATTGTTTAGACTGTGGGAGTAAATGGACTTTTCAGTCTCATTCTGGCAGTATAAACTAGGTATATTCTATTCTATTATACTTACTTGTTTATTCTTTTCTTCAAAGTTGTCCTGGTACGACGGCATATTGTGTCTTCTGTCGTCTTGTTAGCAAATTGCTTTTCTCCATTGGCGAAGACTCCGTCCGAAGAACCTGTCTGGGATCGTGTGAACTGATCTTTTCCCACGATTCCGGTCTTTCCTCCGTCACCTGTGAATACTTTAGCTTCCGCATCAGTTCTGGTTATTTTCAGTTGTTCCGTGGTGTCTTTCCGATCGGTTCCATCTCGACTATAGGTTGTTGTCCACAGTTTATCCGTACTGAGTTCTTTTTCCATGTCTTTCAATTTCTTCAACTCTTCGTCACATTCTTTGAGGTCTTTTTCGATGATCTCTTTGAGCTTCTGCGTGGTGATTTCCTCAATGACCACCCCACGAGTAGTGTCCTTTGCAGCTTCGTTTTTTGGAGCTTCAGTGACGGTGGTTCCGGTTGTTGGATCCTCGTCTGAATCGGTCATATCTTGACCGGACATGAGGGTTGAGGCCATCTTTCGCAGATATTCGCGGACAACTGTTCCGAGAACGATAATTTCCCCTGGGGATAAAATCCACCCCGGGCGGGGATAGAACCCGCGGCCTAGCGCTTAACAGGCAGATGCGCCACCAACCAAACTAACTGGGCTGGCTGTAGATATCCACTTTGTCCACAAAAAGAAAATTTGCTGTTTTTTTAATCTTCTCTTCTGGTCAATCCATCTATTTCATCAAACGGTTTGGACATCACACCGATGGCGTATACGTAACGCGAATCTTGGTTAACGTTGGAGGTGGATCGTTCTTAAACACCCCGTGATTGGTAGGGTCGTACACATACTGGGTCCGAGTTTCGTACTCCAATGAGCCGTATGCGTCGTAGTCGTACGTACGCTCCGGGGACCCTGGTTGGGCGCCAGTGGAGTTCCAAATGGTCTCCCGGATGTTGTTCTTCAGAATATACCTGGAACACAAAGTCCAAGTTACTTAAAATGTTTTCAGGCGCTCATACAAAATAGTATCGCCTTGAATTGCTCTGCATCGCCTTTTTGATGGGAATTCGGTCGGGTCTTTTATTATCCTCAGCAGGATTAGTAGACCCCAAATTCAAGCACAAAGTAATAAAAAATGTCATTCGAACGTAAATTTCAACTAATATAAAGAAATACCCATTAATTTTGAGCTCAAAAACGCCGTTCCCCTGAGGTGGCACAGAACCCCTCCTAAAGCTAAAGACCCCTTCCCACTTGTTCCGTTTTTTCCGAGCTTCATCCGATTTTTTCCGAATGTCCTGTAGGCAATGTAATAATTAAATATGAGGTGTTCCCACACTTCCCACTTACGCAAGACTAGCACAGAACCCCTAAAGCTAAAGACCCCTTCCCACTTGTTCCGTTTTTCCCGAGCTTCATCCGATTTTTTCCGAATGTCCTGTAGGCAATGTAATAATTAAATATGAGGTGTTCCCACACTTCCCACTTACGCAAGACACGACTTTTGTCCGAACGCTAAGTGGGAAAGGTCCTTAACTTACTTGTGAGCCTCGGCCACACGTTTATTCTTCTCCTCGTCCTCGCAGCGGAAGTTGTGCAACTCGTTCACGTTGATCATCATCGGCGTGTTGGCTTCGTCAATTTCCGCCTCCGCTCGTTTTAACTTGTCCTCGTAATCCGCCCGAGCCTTCGCCTTTCGTCGTTGTTCTTCGGCTTTGAGATCGGACAGCTTTCGGAGGAACTTTTCGTACTCGGACAACTCCTTTGTGGGCTGCATCGTTGTAGTTGATGCATCCTGGTTCAGCGTTGTTTCGGGTTGGTTCGTGAGCAACATCGTTGTTGTTGGCAAGGATTTCTGGTCTGTTTCCACCGTTGGCATCGATTTATGCTGCTGGTTCAGCATTTCGGGTTGGTTCGTCTGGAGCATCGTTGTTGGCAACGAATCCTTGTCCGTTTTCATGGTTGGAGTTATAGTTGCCATCTTTTCATCCTGGTTCAGTGTTGCGTACTTCGTTCGTTGGTTCGTCGTCTCAGCGTTTCGGGTTGGTTCATCTGGAGCATCGTTGTTGGCAACAAATCCTTGTCCGTTTTCATGGTTGGAGTTATAGTTGCCATCTTTTCATCCTGGTTCAGTGTTGCGTACTTCGTTCGTTGGTTCGTCGTCAGGCGGTTCAAGGATTCGATGAATTTCTCGTACAGCTCTTCCCGTAATGCCTCTTGGTCTGGCGTTGGCGTCAGTGGCGTAGCCGCTGCTGGCGTCGTGGACTTCTCGTCCTGACTGTCTTCGTAGCTCATTTCCGTCGGTCCGAGTCTGTGGAAAGAAAGAGGTAAATTTTTTTGAGACATCCATTCGTTGAAGCTTACTCCATCTTTTGGGGCTGTTTGATTCGTAAATTCTTAGAAGCTTAACCCATTCTTCAGGGATATCCGCCCCTTCATCTAAGCCTCAGGTGGGATTTCTGTGTATAAAGACTATAAAGGAGGAGGTAGGTTTTGGAGACATTCAACTTCGTAGATTCGTAGAAGCTTAACCCATCCTTTAGGGCTGTCCGCCCCTACACCCAAGCCTCAGGTGGGCTTTTTAGCCCGTCCTTCCTTTAATATTACGATAGTGTTAAACAAAGGTATAAGGGACGGGCTATTGTATTCGCTTCGGTTTCGTCTGTCTGTCTGTCCCCATAGAAGGACTTATCCAAACCTGGTCGACTTCTATAATATCAAATTACAGGTCTTTTTACCAGGAACACGAAAGTGGTGGTGGAAATTTTGTCCAGAGAACCATAAAGCCAAAAAACCAAAAAACTGTTTTTTGGGGGATTTTTTTTTTTTTCACATTTTCTCACACAAATGAGCTGTTTTTTGATTTCTAGAAATCTAGAAGATCCTATTGGGGTCTTTTGAAAATTTCTATTCTTAATTAATTTTTCAGCAAGCGGTGATACCTATGTAGCACGCTGAATTCACCAGTTCACAACGAACTACTGACGTTAAGCAACATTGCGGGTGGTTAGTATCCAGATGAGTGACCATCTGGGAAATTGCGTGGTACTTCCTTATTTCTTCGACTTACCCGTGTAAGGTTTCAATGTCACTTTCTTGGTCGTTCTCGAATCCTTCGTGATCCTGACGATGCGTACTTGGGTTTGATGGAATCTCTCGATAATCCTGGACACAGTCGGGTACAAGTTGGTCCAGTTTGAGGTACGCTGGTCTTTGGTTTCCCCAGAACCATGTGTAACAACTTCAGTTACGCCATCATTTTTTGTGCCTTTTGATTCCTCGTTTGCTTTCGTTACGTATTGACTAGTTGTTAGTTGTCGCCTTGCCCGATTAATTCTTTGAGTGTCAACATCTGAAACAAAAGTTCAACATTGTTTATACATATTGTCGTTGACTTTCTGGTGTATCTGTACCAACGGAGCTCGGAAGTCTCTCAAATCAAAGAGAGAAGAAAGATGGGATATGAAAAGAGCAGCCTTTCCGAGAACAAACTCTTATCTGTTTATGATAAAGTTTGCCCCGAGTGGACATGGAACCAGCGATCTGGCTCTTACAAGACAGGCAAACCAACTCTCAAGCTAACTAGGTTTGTTTGACCTGGCTTGTTTCGACTTCTTCTTTTCTTTTAATTTGTTTTTATCATACTTCCTTCTTTCTTTGACTTACCCGTGTAAGGTTTCAGTGTCACTTTCTTGGTCGTTCTCAAATCCTTCGTGATCCTGACGATGCGTACTTGGGTTTGATGGAATTTCTCGATAATCCTGGTCACAGTCGGGTACAAGCTGGTCCAGTTTGAGGTACGCTGGTCTTTGGTTTCCCCAGAACCATGTGTAACAACTTCAGCTACGCCATCATTTTTTGTTCCTTTTGATTCCTCGTTTGCTTTCGTTACGTATTGACTAGTTGTTAGTTGTCTCCTTGCCCGATTAATTCTTTGAGTGTCAACATCTGAAACAAAAGTTCAACATTGTTTATACATATTGTCGTTGACTTTCTGGTGTATCCACACATGGTCGACTGCCGTCAATCGATGTGAATTGATTGTGAATCGATGTTCGATCGACGGCTGGTCGCCTATGTGTGGACACACCTCAAGAACATTTTAGTTTACTTTTACTTTTATGTTGATCCAAATATCATCCACTGAGACAGTCCGATGCAAAGGAGACCATCTTCACAAGGATAGGGACATTGTCACACTTAAGTGACTTGTGCATAATACCTAATAATTTTATAAAATAATGTTATGTACATAATTACATTCTATGTTGATCCAAATATCATTCACTGAGACAGTCCGATGCAAAGGAGACCATCTCCACAAGGATAGGGACATTGTCACACTTAAGTGACTTGTGCATAATACCTAATAATTTTATAAAATAATGTTATGTACATAATTACATTTACGTACAGTCCACGTCAACTGGGAAGTCCGATGGAAGCGCATGGAGAGGAACCGCAACTTCTCAACTGTAAGTCGGACAGTTCTAAAAGTTTCACCATTCGATTCGGCGTGAAAAATCCCATGGGATCAACTATTCACATGCTTATTACTTGTTAATCAACGAGCTATTTTTTGACGAATTTTTGACAAAGGTCATCGGACTTCCCAGTTGAAGTGGACTGTACTTATGTACTCGTACATACGAGTATGTACTATGAATTTTCAATTAATATAAATTGAAACTGTCTCACCTGTTCCTATTGTATCCAACAGATCATAAGTTTTTGTTTCTATAGGTGCAACATCAATAGCAACTCTTTTAGAGTTTAAATTAGAAATTACTGGTGGGTCACCAATCGCAGCATTTCGTTTTCTTCTAGATCTTCCAGGACTGATTTGTCCTACATGTCGTTCACTTCTGTTTTTTCTCCGCATATTATATTCATCCAAGATATTTACAGTGGTTTTGTTCAAGTATTTGTACAAATTTCTATTGATATATGAAATGTTAGTACTTCCTCGAGCATACATTTGTCTTCTTGGATTTAATATGTATTTATCCAATTGATTGCCAAACCTTCCAAAGTTCAAATGTGACGTTCGACTACCATAATAAGGACTAGTAGTATTTCTTTGACTATTTGTTCGACTTCCGTTTACTTTCCTCATATAACTATCCA
The DNA here is from genome assembly GCF_000475195.1 of Diaphorina citri. Classification (NCBI taxonomy): domain Eukaryota; kingdom Metazoa; phylum Arthropoda; class Insecta; order Hemiptera; family Psyllidae; genus Diaphorina; species Diaphorina citri. The sequence goes on from NW_007377507.1 coordinate 353,025, forward strand.
ATATATTCAAATAATTGTTACTAGCATAGTTATAATTTCTATACAAGTTTCTATTAACATAATACGTACTGGTATAATTTCTTATCCATCTTGTAGTATTCGTATACCTCTCAAATTGTCTTACGTGTGGAACATAGCCTGTTCTAAAGCAGTCTGGTAATGTCCTATAAGGACTTCTTGTAATGATAAATGGTTGAACTTTCGTGCTGTTTACAATGGTGTTGTTTACAACTGCATACCTGTAAATATCACTACTGGTTCTCTCCAGATATCTTTCTAGACTTCGTAATTTGAACTGTTGTTGGCGTAAAAGGTCTGATATATATTGTTTTTTATTTAGTCTCACCATAACGACTAGTTCGGTCTCAGGGTCTCTCTTACGATTGTTTACAACTGCATACCTGTAAATATCACTACTGGTTCTCTCCAGATATCTTTCTAGACTTCGTAATTTGGACTGTTGTTGGCGTAAAAGGTCTGATATATATTGTTTTTTATTTAGTCTCACCATAACGACTAGTTCGGTCTCAGGGTCTCTCTTACGTTCTTTTTGTTGTGCCCATAACGCTGCTTGTTTAATGTGTGCAACCATTTTTGGATCGAATCTAGATGTCCTGGATGTAAGCTTAGGTTTTGTGATATTTTTTCCGAGTGTTTGAAATTGCATAAGTGACGCTGGTTCTTCGTTAGAGTAGACATGTAAATCTCTTAGAAGCTTTTCTTTCAAACTTCTGTCTGTGACGTTTAGAAATATTCTCGATTTGTTAAACCCCACAAGCCTTTGCATATTGCTATTCCATTTGAGCTGGAATTGTCGTGAGTTGAAAATCCAGGAGGAAATTTTATTCCTGCGACTATCAAAAGCTGATTTGTTCATAAATCTGTTGAGGGGTAATGGAGCAGGCGTATAATTTCTACGAATATTATTTATTTTACTCGACTTTGTTGCATTTCTACCTTGAAAACTTGCCACTATACTGTTCTGAAATAAGTCACTTTTTTCAACATTTAACTTTTCACTTTTGTTAGTTCTTTGTCTAGAATTCAAGACAATTGGTGAGCCTGTCAAACTTGGTTCACAAGTTTTTGGTACACTTCTATCATATGTGCCAACATGCGATTTATTACAAGACAAAGTGAGTGCATCACATTTGGTAAATATTTCAATAGATTTACCTCGATTAGCACCGTCTTCTTGGACACTTCTTTTTCTTCTGATGCCTTCTTCTTGACTAGGTAATTCCGTATCCATTCTTTGTGTACATGTTTTCTCATCCACGATGCTCTCTGTTGTGCCATCTATTTGTTGTAGTGTTGTTTTATTCATGATGAAATCCATATTATCTTGCAGATGTTGGAACGAATGGACATAGAATTTCTCAGGGTACAGGAGGGTAATGTTGCATATTTTGCAGTAGAGGTCGCTGTCATAGTTTGGTCTCATAGTTGTTGAGGTTGCTGAAATAAAGCAGGCAATATTTTCAGTAGGTACTAGTCTATCATCTATTATTTATATGTATTTAGGTGGTGCTCGTCAACTTCTTGGTCATATGCACGGTAGGTACAAGTAAGCAGTAAATACAATATTGCGAAGCAAGATTTATTTTCAATTGTATTCTTTGCCAGACTAGTTAACTTTGAGGGTAGCGCGTCTGCTTTGTAAGCACTTCGAATCTCTCCCGGGTCGGATTTTATCCTAACCTCGGTGGTGAAGTGGTCAAGACGCTCGCCTGGTAAACAGGAGGGCGTGGGTTCAATCTCAGCCGAGGTATGGAATTTTATCCTCAATATAATTTGAGATTCTTCTTTGCCAGTGGCTTAGGTAGGTATACAATATATACATTTTCAGAGGTCCCAGCAAGGTTTCGCCTCGGGGCCAGTTGGGCCCCTGGTTCAATAGTGTACCAAACCAACAACGGGCAGCCTAGTTAGCTTGGAGGGTAGCGCGTCTGCCTTGTAAGCGCTAGGGCGCGGGTTCGATTATCCTAAGAAATATGTTTCATTCTAGGAACAGCTGACATTTCTCCTGGATCCTGTCTTCCTTCTCGCTTCGCTTTCGGGACGATAAGACCTTAACAGTTAGAGATCCCTCTATCAAACCAATTGAAAAAAAAAGTAAACGTACCCAATCTACGGAGCCCTTCTTGTGTACAAATCCATTAATACTAATTAGCAATTACTATTCACAGATTAATTATTTAATCTAATTAATATTCTGTCAGAGGATAGGGGTAATATCAAAGGAAATCGGTTTGCTTTCAAATAGAAAGCAGCTTTGATGTAATCTACAGAATGGGAAAGAAGAAGTAGGTAGGTACTTGGAGAGAGAGAGAGAGAGCAAGACAGAGAGGTAGGTAGGTAATTGAATCATACTTAAATCTTTTTTTATTTAATCAGTCCGAATCTACCATTAAAAAATAAAATAATAATAATAATAATATTTCTACTCAATAAAATTAATTATGTACACGTTTAGTAGGTATAAAAAATGTACCTACGTTTTCATTTATTCAATTCATTTGGGAATACCTACCTACTAGCTACCAATATTGTAAAAAAAATTAAATTAGTCAAATACTTTTTTTTACGCAACCACGCATTTTTTTTTTTTCAATCAATAGGTACCTATACAAATTATTGTAGATAACAAATTTCCATTTCCACTGTCGAAATAGCCTTTTGGGCTGTGAATTTCTATCTTCTCTCCCTGTCCCTCCTTCCCTCTCTCTTTCTTTCTCTCTCTCTCTCTCTCTGTCTTGAACTATGTGTGGACAAACCTTTAGCGGATACCAGCCTAGTTTGGAAGGTGGCAATGCTCGCTCAGGGCGAACTCCAAACGGATGATTCTTGGAAGCTTGAAACGGCTGGCTTTCTTCAATCCTGTCTTGTCTTCCTCTTTGCTTTCAAGACAATAAGACCTTAGCAGTTACTAACAGTTCTCTCTATCAAACCTTTTTGAAAAATCGTTTCTACATATATAGACGTTTAGAAATATTTCTAAAACATTTAAAAAGGACTGTAGATGCGGCTTCACCACATCCACCTACGCCACATAATATTAGCACATGAACCACATCACGTATACCAATGGGTATCCCAAACTTCCTAATGAACTTTCTGAACTTTTAGAAAACCACACAAACGAGAGAACCCCAACCACCCTCGCATCAGTAGAAATAATAGCAAAGTAAACCTCACACCCCCACAGGACTAGGGGGTCTGATGAACTAGCAACAAGACAACTTACTTACAAAACACATCTTCATTAATTTTACAAATTTATTTATTTTATTTTCGAAAACCAGTTCGCAAAACAAATAGAGGATGGGTTGAGATAGGAACCCCTGCTTAGGAAAGCCAAGAGATTTGATAGAGGGAGCTTTAACAACAGAGGTCTCATCGACCCTAAATCGAAGAGAGAAGAAAGGTAGGATAGGAAAAAGGAAGCCGTTCCGAGAATAAACCTTACCTATCTGTTTGGGATAAAGTTCGCCCCAGTCAGGAATCGAACCCGTGGTCTAGCATTTGCAACGAAGCCGTTCCGAGAATAAACCTTACCTATCTGTTTGGGATAAAGTTCGCCCCAGTCAGGAATCGAACCCGTGGTCTAGCATTTGCAAGGCAAGCGCTCCTAAAGGCTGACTAGGTCTGGCTCAACAAGTTTTGTCAGTAAGGTCGGCCAATCACTATCAGGTAGACCTGACAGGTACACCTATCAGGTCTACCTGATAGTGTATGTACTCATCAGGTATCAGGTAGACCTGACAAGCAGACCTTTTCAGCCGTACCAATCAAGTCTACCTGATAGTTCCTAAGAAATCCGTAGGAATATTGCTCGTTTGCTAGTCGCTTCATTAATTATTCAAAAAGTATGTAGGTAGGTATTTTTGCACGGATGCGATGTATTTAGGTCAAATTTTATAGATAGAACAGGTGACGCTTGAGATGCTGAACAATTTTATGACCCAATTAAAGTAAAACATAAAAAAAACATGGATTATAAAATTCGAGAAGGAAGGACCAAGGTACAGGTTAGGTAGGTATATCTGGAAAATAGAAAAATCAAAGATGAAAGAAATCAACCAAGAAATTACAAAACTGTACAAAATCAAAAAGAAAAAGTGTTTATTAGGTACTTTTTTTTTACAAAAGAAAATAATGAAAAAGTTAACGAAAATGGATTGTAAAAAGAAAAATATTGCTGATCTAAAGAATAACAAGATAAAAAGCATGGTGTAATAGATAGTAAAAATAACAAGAAATATGCTAACAATATTGATAGAGGTAAATAATTAGAAGTAATATTTCTTGATTTATCACTTTATCAGCTATTAAAGAAAATAGAAAAATCAAAGATGAAAGAAAACAACCAAGAAATTACAAAACTGTACAAAATCAAAAAGAAAAAGTGTTTATTACTTTTTTTTTACAAAAGAAAATAATGAAAAAGTTAACGAAAATGGATTGTAAAAAGAAAAATATTGTTCTAAATAATAACAAGATAAAAAGCATGGTGTAATAGATAGAAAAAATAACAAGAAATATGCTAACAATATTGATAGAGGTAAATAATTAGAAGTAATATTTCTTGATTTATCACTTTATCAGCTATTAAAGAAGGCTCTATTTTATCTTAAAATAAGATAACATAAGATTAACATAAGTAAACTATTTAATATGTCCCTAGATAAAGGCTTAGAAAGAAGAAATACGGGAAAATCAGTCAATGAAAAAAGTAGACACTAGACAAGTTACCATTGAACAGACAGCTAAAATTGATAGCCCTTTATGATGCTGAACCAAAATTTGCAACTTTAATCAAAAAAGGTCTTGTTTCATCCATCTTTTATGATACAATTTCAGCAAAAAAAAAAAAAAAAAAAAAAAAAAAAAAAAAAAAAAAAAGGAACCTGAAATTTTTTTTTTATTTTGGCGGGGAAAAAAAAAAAAAAAAAAAAAAATCAACAAGTAGGTACCTGATATATTTTTTCCATCTTGGCGTGGAAGAGGAATGTCTAAGCCAAACTTTTGGATTCTTTTAGGAAAAAAGAAGAAGAAAAAAATAGCACTATAAAATGAAATTATTATCTTGAACAAATTGGCATAATTTAAGTACAGATAAATTGAAATAGGGTAGCCTATTTCAAGAAGATAAATGACCTGAAATTTAATATACCCACTCAGCAAAACCACCGTCTTCTTTTATCGTTTTAAAATGCCCTTTCATGAAATGCCCTTTGAATGAAATGAGTTTTACAAGGTGTGGTATTTTCTCTCACCATCCTGTAGTACAAAAACCAGCACAGAAAATGGCACGAAATTCATAAAGATATAAAAAGTTACACTGGGCTTCATTCAGTCTCTGTCCTCTATTAAATTTTCGAAGGAAATGAGTTTTACAAGGTGTGATATTTTCTCTCACCACCCTGTAGTACAGAAACCAGCACAGAAAATGGCACGAAATTCATAAAGATATAAAAAGTTACACTGGGCTTCATTCAGTCTCTGTCCTCTATTAAATTTTCTGTAGTCGTTTATCTTTTTACCTTGATCAGATCCGTGACAGCGACCAGGGCTTTGTTAGCAACAGGTCACAAAAGATCTAACTAGGAGCAGTGACATGGAACGTTTATTATAGCCGATGGCCCTAATTTTACCAATACGATTGGCTACAGGACTAAGCCATCCAACTCCTATCGACCAAAGAAATCATTCTTCGAAACCCCAGAAAAACGTGATATAAACAGGGACGGAGTGTCATCTTAACGACCAAAACCAAAGGAACCAGTCTTCGAAAACTCAGAAGGTCTTGATATAACACAGGGACGGAGAGTCAAACCGTTTGCTTCTGACTAGAATCCCCCGCGGCGCGCGCACCCAGCGCCCTCTACCGGGGGTTCAAATACACTCATACCCGCCTACTCCCGGTCTTGCTCTCTCTTCCGATTTTATTGTTTCATATTTCTCAAATCCTAACCATCTGTCAAACTCATGTTTCTCCTCTGTCTTGCTCTCTCTTCCGATTTTATTGTTTCATATTTCTCAAATCCTAACCATCTGTCAAACTCATGTTTCTCTCTCTTTCTCCCTCCCTCTCCCTCCCTCTCTTCATTTTCTCCTCTCTCTCTCTCTCTTCCTTTTCCTCCCTCTCTTTTCTTTTTCTCCCTCTCTTCAGTCCTTAATCCAGCTCTCTCTCCTCTCTCCCTCTATCTCACTCTATTGTACATTTTTCGCAATCCTTCATGACTGATTGCGAAGGAGAGAGAGAGAGAGAGAGAGAAATGTGACGTAAAAAGAAATGAATTGAAGGGAAAATATACAGTCAGTTGTAAAGATTATAAAAATCACCAGATGAGGTTCTTTCTCGGAACAGCTGGCTTGCTGAGCTTTCCTGTCCTTCGATTTCAGGACAGTGAGACCTCCGTTGTTACAGTTCCCTTATTATGCCTGCCACTCGCACTCACACCGTCTGACAGACCGCGATCTCACAGGCCTAGATCTTTCAGAACATCTTAACGTCTGTGGTGCGGAAAAAGCTTGATAGGTCTTGAGCTTTATCCGCCACACACGGTCTGACAGACTTAGGTCTCTGAGAGCTGGTCTGTCTCAGCATGAGTGGTTGGCCTTAGACCCTCTACTGATGAACCGAATGGAAATGGATCGGATTATTTTGGCTTGCCTGTCTCAGGGACACAGACAGTAAGACGCTTGAATGGTGGAAAAAACTTGAGACCTAGTAGGCCTGTCAGACTGTTTCACAGGTCTGAAGCTTTATCCACCACATACGTTTAGACCGTCTGACAGACAGCGCTCTCACAGACATAGGTCTACCAGAAAATCTGACGATCTGAGCCTTACCTGGCGTCGTGGTGAGCTTGTCCAGGTTCTGCTCCAGATGGGCCTCGTAGCAATGTTTATAATAGTCATACTTGTTGTTGAAGCTAGCCTCGCACAGTTTACACGGGAGATTCACGTTGGTAGTCGCCGCCAGAGAGAGCCTCTCGACCACGTGAAAGTGGGCGTGGTCAAAATATTTGTCCGGATCCGTGAAGATTTCCCGGCAAAGGCGGCACACTAGGATGTCTTTGCCTGTGGACATGAGGGGTCAAAGGGTTAATTGAAGTATTCAAGATCTCCCAGTAAAGGCGACAGACTAGGATGTCTTACGTAGGTAGATCCTCTTCCTCTTTTTTAGTTGATATAATATAGACCATTATAGACTGTCAGACTGACTACGTCATATTTCCAAATACATGTCCCGGAGATGCCCGAAATCTTCCCGAACTACTACGAACGTACTAGACTGGGGGAAGACACATGACTGTTTACATTTTGCCCCCACATGAAATACATGGGGTTTGAAGAGACCGAGTAGTTACTCAAATGTCCCCAAGAGGTTGAGCGCACCCCGAACTTCATGCACAGAGCCGAAAAAACATCGACCCCGCCGGGAATCGAACCTGGGACCTCCGGCGCTTGGCCACAGAGGTTGCTCCCGACTCACCCAATCTATGCTGGTAATGTTTCCGGTATTCCTGCAGCTCTAATCGTTTGTTAAATTCGTGTCTCTGCCTTGTTGCCAGACTCTTGATCAGTCCCTCTATAATGTCACGTATTGCATTGATGTATTGGAGTTTGGACAGTGTTGTCTTACATGACACCTGGAATTTTGAAGCAAATATTTAACGAACATAGCTGCAAAAGCACCTTCAACAGGTCCTAATAAATCACTGAAGTTAAACAATGTGCAACGTTGCGCGTGGTTGGTATCTGAATGAGTGACCATCTGTGCAATGCTGCTCACTTTTCCCGCCTCTTGGATGGCAGAACTTCTGCCTTGTATTCGTTAGGTTGTAATTTCTGCCCGGGGCGGATTTTCCCCTTAACAGATGAGGTTCGCTCTAGGAACAGCAGACTTTCTAATATCCCGTTTTATCCTTCTTTCTTCGCTTTCGAAATGATAAGATCCCCGTTGTTACAGTTTCCTCTATCAAACCTCAAAAAAAAAAAAAAAAAAAAAAAAAAAAAAAAAAAAAAAAACGGTATCGAAACGAAGAAGACCAAAGTCCAGATAGGGTTCCGTACGTGGCCAGGTCGTCCGGAAAGCCGGCGTCGATGGCGGATTTGAGAGCGTCGATGAAAGTGGGGACCATGACGCAACCCAGGCCGATGCCGTGGATGACTAGACCGATGATACAAATGATCAACGTCTTGGGAATGTGCCTGTGAATGTGGAAAGAGGACAATATGTTAGGAACGTAAAACTGAGACAAAATCAGCCCTGCTTCTAAGTTCCATCAAGGCCCGGAGCACCTTAACTCCATTCACAAAAAGCCCACTCCGAGGCTTAGGTGTAGGGGCAAACAGCCCAAAAGGATGAGTTAAGCTTCTACGAACATGTTAGGAAAAGAATCGATCAATGACCCAAACACATCATTAAGGTGTGTCCAAACATAGTCGACCAGCAGTCAATCGATGTGGATCCACGTCGATTCACAATAAGTTCACATCGATCGATAATCGATCGACGGCCGTTGCCTATGTTTGGACACACCCTTAGAAGACAGAACATTAGCCATCAGTGCAGCGGTGCGCGGTGATAGAACGGCAATGGTTCATTGAAGTTAGTAACATTGCACGTGGTTTAATTCAATTCAATTCAATTCAATTATATTTTATTACAATATTATGGCATGTTACATGTAATTTACAAAATTCCTTAAATCTACTTGTATGAGATAATACGAGGGGGGATAAAATAAAATAAAAACATAGAATGTAAACATTTACCTACATAATATTTACGTACCTAGCTATTAGGAATAAAACATTTTGCAACTTGATTTGAGAACTTACTAAAAGATACTGACAGATCAAGGTTTTCACTGTAAATATTGTATATTTTTAATAGATTGAAAAGAGGTGATAGGTCAGAATGGCTGTGGGAAGGAATTTCAAAAAAGTTTATTGGATTGTAGGCTCTGGTTCTATTGCATGGGATTTTGAAGTGAATACTAAAATTGTCACATTCCGTTCTGATTAAAAATGGCGGCGCTTCAAAGTGATGCACTGATTCCGTACAAAGGACGGGTCAACCACCAGTTTTATTTTAAAAATATTGTACCCAATACATAAGACCTTGTTTAGACTGCGGGAGTAAAGGAACTTTTTAGTCTGATTCGAGCAGGATAAGCAGGGTATATTCTATTCTATTCTTTTTAACTTTTTACCAATCAGTGAAGAGGAAGAATAACCATCTCCTCAGAGGTTGAAACCAGCCTCGGAAATGTTTTTTATTGTAATTTAAATTTCCAAAAATAAAGAAATCATATTCAAATTCAGATCTCTCTTCTATTCTACTTACGAGTAAGGCAAAGGTCCGACCAGCACAAAGCTGAGCGTGATGAACAGGCAGCCCCAAATGATGACCCGCCGCGGCTTGGCGTACTTGTCGCAAATTCTGCCGACAAAGGGCGCCACACAGGCGTAAGTGCCGCCACTGATGACAAACATGAATCCGATAGCCACTGGAGATATTTTGAACTGAAATCAAGGAAAAGAATATTTATTTTTTAGCTGAATTCTATCTGTATTTTTGTGTAAAGATATTTGATTACATTCCCTATATTAAAATGGACTTTTCTAACGAAATTGCACCCAAAGATGCTTGAGAGAGGGAACAGTAACGGAGCGGAGGCCTTATCGTCCCGACATTGTAGAGAGAAGGAGGGCAGGATAGGAGAAAGCCAGCCACTCCGAGAAACATTATCTGTTTAGGATCAAGTTCGCCCCGAGCGGAAATCGCACCAACGATCTGGCGCTTACAAGGCAGACGTGCTACCTTTCAAGCTAACTAGGCTCGTTTGGCCTGACTTGTTTGGACTTCGCTGCGATACTATGCCACTTTCATTCTTTCGATGCCTTTCGATACCATCCCTACCTAAAAATAATGAAAAATAGAGGAAAAAAGACAGGAAAAAAAAAATGCAAAAACAAAGCTGACTCGAATTCGCGAAAGCACGACGGCATAATAAAATATACAAGTGAACCCTACACAAACATAGCCTAAAAGCAAAGACAATTTGTTCCAAGGTAAACAAAAAAAAAGACGTCTAGCAAGGGCCGGGGGACTTGAATTCAATGAGGCATCACAACAAAAGAGCATAAATTGCGAGCATAGAAAAAGCATAAATTGTTCCACGGCGTATATCGCTCATTTAAAATGCAAATATTTCCCCTATTTTATCATGAAGTTACGCAAATATGTGCAAAAACGTTGAGCATGGAATTTGTTTATCTTTTATACGACATATCAGACCGCGTGCGTGATTGTAATACGAGGGACGCAGTATTACTGTTAACTTGTGAAGTAACTACTGTCAAAATTACATTTGTCTATATTTTATACGACACATCAGACCCGGTGCTTGATTGTAATACGAAACACACGGTATTACACTTAAATTTCGTGAAGACATCTTACCAAAGTTTGACATAAATGTACCTAGTTATAATTTTACCTACTAGCTATTTTTTTTTTCTCTCCGAATTTTTAGGTTACATGAATTACTTCAGTTATTTCAGTTCACTTGCAGTTTACAAAGATTAACCAGTCCCGTAGGCCCATTTCAGACCCCCGCAGTACTGTACGAGAATAGGGTGACACCAAGTGACTTGTATCACGATGTTCGCCACTCCGTGTTTACGCCACTGCAATATTATACAACTTATTGTGTATTCTGTAGTGTACAAACGTATGTTATCTATGTAACTCCATTCTACTTGAAGAATCCTGAAAGGGGGTTGTGCAATAATTTAGGGCAAGTGGGGATAGGAAAGAGGCAAGGTTGCATGGTCGATAAATTTAATCGCCAAAATTATTGCATGATTTATTTGGCAACATTGTATTTCTGTTATTGTAAACAAAAACGAACTAACAAAAATTATATTTGCCTGTTTTTTTTTTTATTTTATTTTTATTTTTTTTTTTTTACAGCGAACAGGGCTTTGTTAGCAACAGGTCACAAAAGATCGAACTAGATCGCAGTGACATGCAACGTTCATTATAGCCGATGGCCCTAATTTTACCATTACCATTGGCTACAGGACTAAGCCATCCAACTCCTATCGACCAAAGAAATCATTCTTCGAAACCCCAGAAAAACGTGATATAAACAGGGACGGAGTGTCATCTTAACGACCAAAACCAAAGGAACCAAACTTCGAAAACTCAGAAGGTCTTGATATAACACAGGGACGGAGAGTCAAATCGTTTGCTTCTGACTAGAATCCCCCGCGGCGCGCGCACCCAGCGCCCTCTACCGGGGGTTCAAATACACTCATACCCGCCTACTCCCGGAAATGTGACGTAAAAAGAAATGAATTGAAGGGAAAATATACAGTCAGTTGTAAAGATTATAAAAATCTGAAGAGAGAGAGAGAGAAACTGTGTCACGTGACAGATTGATGATGACAAAATAGAGGAAGAAAGAGAAAGGAATATAGAGTGAGAGAGGGAGAGACAGTTGGAGATAGAGAGAGAGAAATGGGGAGAGAGAAAAATAAAGAGAAGAAGGGGAAGGAGTACATAAATGAAATAGAAAGTAGAATGAGAGAGACAGACACAAACTGAAAGAGAAAGAGAGAGAGAGAGAGAGAGAGAGAAATTATGTCACGTGACAGATTGAAGATGACAAAATAGAAGGAGAAAGAGAAATGAATATAGAGTGAGAGAGAGAGAGACAGTTGGAGAGAGACAGAGAGAAAGAGCGAGAGAGAGCGAGAGAGAGAGAGAAGAGGGTTGAGAGAAAGAAATAAAACAGGGGAGTGAGGGAGAAGGAACACAAATGGAGGGAATTTTAGAGAGAGAGAGAAAGAGATATAGACAAAAAAGGTGGTGGGTTCAGGAGAGAGGGAGAGAAAAAGAAAGAGATAGAGAAGGAGATAGGGGGGAAAAACAGAATACGTAATAATTGAAAGGGAAAGTTGAGTGGGAGAGACAGAAACAGGAAGACACAAATGAAAGGGAAAGCCAGAGAGAGAGAGGAGGGGAAGAAGAAGGGGAGAGAAAGGTATGTTGCGAGTGATAGACTGAGGAAGACAGATAGAGGGAGATATCGAGAGTGAGAGGGAAGAGGGAACATAAATGAAAATTAAAAAGAGAGAGAGAGAGAGAGGGAGGAGGTAAAAGAGGGGAACTATAGAGTATGAAGAGAGGGAGCGAAAAGAAAGAAGATGGAAAGAGAGAAAGAGAGAGAGAGAGGGGGGAGAGAGAGGGAAGGATAGAAAGAACGATGATGGAGATAGAGAGAGAGAGAGAGAAAGTAGCAAATAAAGAAACAAAGATATAGACATTGACGTTGATAAAGAACAAGAAACAAGACAGACAAGTAAGATAGATAGAGAGCGAAAGAGAGGGGAAAGAGAGAGAGAGAGAGAGAGAGAGAGAGAGAGAGAGAGAAAGAAAGAAAGGAAAGAGAACGAAATCTAAAGAAAACCTGTCTCTCTCTCACAGTTCAGCTACTCTCTCTCTCTCTCTCTCTCTCTCTCTCTCTCTCTCTCTCTCTCTCAGCTTCTCCTTGCTGAAATTAACCCTCTTCTAACTTCGGACTGCTACTGAGTAGTAAATAATATGTTCTCACCTTGTTTTGTGACGTCACAATAGTCAGTATAATGATGCACGTCACTAACAGGTTCAATGGTGACGTCGGTTTCATATCGGCTCATTGTGAACGTCGATTGGTGACGTCACTAAGTTGAATGATGTCGTCACTAACAGTCTTCATTGGAGGTCTCATGAGGCCTTCATTTTGGTGAATAGGAGATGGTACTTGGCCTGGCGCACTGCCCCGGCGTTTAGATTTGGCGTGGTTCTGGTGTCATTTCGGTTTTTCCCTGAAAAAAAAAAAAAAAAAAAAAAAAAAAAAAAATAAAAAAAAAATGAGCTGGTCCCATGGATTCTCGTTTATCCAGGTTCGACTGTATTTTGTTTATCTGTTTTTAATAATAGGTATGTTACCTATAAATGATACAAGGTTATGCAATAAGCAATACAAGAGTGGTCGAGGTACAAGGGTAGAAGGCAGGGCCGTATTTATAATATGTTAGGTACCGGCAATCTATATAATTATTAATAATAAGTTTCCATTTATATTTCATCGACAAAAAACTCAGAACATACATTTTTCTTATAAATGGTATACCCACCCTTATAAGCAGAGCTTGTGCCACGGATGGGGAAGCTTGTGCCACGGATGGGGAAAAACGATAATAATACCTAGGTATTCTATAGAATGCCGGTAACATATACATCAGCCCCAATGGGCTTCATTTTTCTTTTACTATGGGCGGACTCCCTCCCGAAGGTTGGTGGTTCGAGTAAAAGTCTTAGTCATCAAATTTATAAATGTACATTCATTATTTTTTCAACATAACTCTCAGAACATACATATTTCGTATAAATGGTATACCCATCCGTACAAGCAGAGCTTGTGCCACGGATAGGGAAAAATTTGGGACAAGCTTGACTTGACACAGTTAGAAGGAGAGAGAGAAAGAGAGAGAGAGAGAGAGAGAGAGAGAGAGAGAGAGAGAGAGAGAGAGAGAGAGAGAGAGAGCCGAGGGGGCCTTGAAAGACTTCAAGACCCCCGGGAAAATCACATGAAATACAGTAAAGGGGCCCCGGAGCGTTCAAAATTTTAAAAAAGGGGCCCGCGTAGTAAAAAGATTGAGAACTGCTGATGTACATGAACTAATGGTACATAATATCAGAAGGAATAGAGAACGGAGTAAAAAAAGATATGTATAAAGGAAAACGAATCTTAGAACATAAGAGTATGTCTTACACGTGGGTAAATTTTGTAAAGAAGAAGACGAAGACTAAAAGAAAAAAGGGGAGCAGAAGGAGAAGAGGAAGAAGAAAAAAGAAGAAGAAGGAGGAGGAGAAAAGAAGAAGAAGAAAGTAGAATGAGAGGAGAAACAATGTAAATGGCACCTTTCTAAAATTCATAGCAAACTTCTTAATCTGAACTCAAACGAAACTGACAAGCGACAATGTAAAGAAGGAGGAGGAGGAGGAGAAGGAGGAAGAGAATGGAAAAGAAAAAGACAAAGAAGAAACCAAAGCAGACGAACAACAAAAAGAAAAAGAAGTAGAAGAAGGCGAAAGAGAAACCGAATCAATGAAAGAAAGAGAAGGGGGAAGGAAAAAAAGAAGTCTAATCAATCAGAGGAAGAAGAAGAAGAAGAAACAGAAGAATAAGAAGAAACAGAAGAAGAAGAAACAAGAATAAGAAACAGAAGAATAAGAAGAAACAGAAGAAGAAGAAGAAGAAGAAGAAGAAGAAGAAGAAGAAGAAACAAGAATAAGAAACAGAAGAAGAAGAAGGAAGCCAGAGCAATCAGAACGGAAAACTTCACTAGCTGAGGCATTCGTTCATTTGCGTTTTTGATTTGAAAATCCAACTTAAAGGAATAGTGTCACACGAAATGTTACCATTAGAAAGCTTTTTGTTACCATTAGAAAGTTTGACAGGTGACAGCTAGAGACGAGGTGAATAGCGAAAATCGCTTGAGACTACATCGAACAATAGTGCAAAGTAAGAAATTGGAACTTGTAGTGGCGTATCCTACGCGACGATACATGAGTAGGTAGGTATTTAGCACTATTCAATATTCAGTGGCTAGGTTTTTTTTTTTTTTTTTTTTTTTTTTTTTCACCCAATTTGGGACCGCGTAAACATTGGAGGTCTTACCTGTTCCGAAATCGAAGACAAAGACAAAAGGAGGACAAGATAGTGATTCCCAATAACTGAATTTGGTACCTACTATTCCTGGTCCGCCACTTCAAAAAAGCTTTTCAACCCCTGGATACAGGGCTCTAGCTTTCTAAATTGGGGTATGAGGGCAGTTAGTTGTGATGAGAAATATTCATTTCTGTCAAAATGAAGCGCATTGCCCCTCCCTCCCCTCGCTCCCTTCCATCTTTTTTCGCTTCCTGCTATTTTTTGTCTTCATTATTGATGAGTCGAAATTTTTGTGACAGGAAACGGCTTAGGAGGAGGAGGAGGAAGAAGAGGAGGAGAAGGAGGAGGAGGAGGAGGAGGAGGGGGAAGTGTAAGAGTAAGAGAAATGGGGAGGAAATTTTTTTCTCCTCCTCTAGGGGGATTAGGAGGAAGTAGAAAAGGAGAGCAGGAGAGCTAAAGGAGGGGGAGAAGGAGATGGAAGGAGAGCTAAAGGAGGAGGAGAAGGAGAATAAAAGGAAGGGCAATATTTTTTGTGATAGGAATAAGAGAAGCAGGAGGAAGAAGAAGAGAAAAAGGAATAGAAGAAGAGAAAAAAGGATATGTCCACGAAAATGGATCTGTCTTTGTAATCCCGGTAATAAAATTGGGAGAAGGTAGATTGTAAGATTATAATAAAGAAGAAAAAGAAAGGAGGAAAAAAAGAAGAAGGCGAAGACGACGACGAAGAAGAAGGAGAAGAAAACGAAGAAGAAGAAAAAAGAATCTGCAAAAAAGAAGAGGAGGAAGACGATGACGAAGGAGAAGGAGAAGAAAAAAGAATCTGCAGAAAAAGAAGAGCAGGAAGAAATAGATCTGGCATTCCCAGACTGTGCGTGTACGTGATGTCGATGTCGTTTTGTCGATGCTTGAAATTCATTTCAGCGGTTTTTATCCATGGTTGTCTAAATTCTCTAGATCTTTATAAATTTACTCATACATACCTACATAGGTAAGTATGTACACAAAATTAATAATTTATTCTGCTTATTCTTAAAAAAAAAAAAAACACACAAAAAAATATGTTTTTTTTTCATGACTCAAATCGTGATCTAATCAGGATATAAATAGGTACCTTCTTACCTTAGTCCGATATAATTATTATAACACTATTAATAGCTATGTAGCTATACTTCGGAAAGCAGGTATAAAGAAAGAACCACTAAATTTCCGTGTTAGCAGACTGGACTACCACGTGGTTACCTCAACAGTAAACTAAACAATGGCCCTTGTCAGGTCGTCTTATCAGTTCTCATCGCTATTGACTATGTAAACTTAAGGAGTGTCCAGACATAGGCGACCGGCCATCGATCGATGTCGACCGAACCGTCCACACTGCCTCGAGAACATAGATTCACCTCGTCGATCGATGGTCGGTCAACTATGTGTAACTTTCCTTATCCTAGTGAATGGTGCTTATTTGGGTGTTCTGTTGTAACATTTACAATATCTCTAACCGTTTAGTCAGTATAGCTGAAAACCGCCAAAAAGCGGTCGAAAATACCGCCAACCGCAGCACCTATTTTAACCAAACGTTTTGGGTTGCATCCTTGTCACATTTGTGAACTACATACCAAATTTCAAGTCTTTAGCTTATATGTAGGTACCGTTCCCGAGATATTGTTAAATTACACCGAAAACCGCCAAAAAGCGGTAAAATGCCGCCAAGCGTTGCACCGGTCTTAACCAAAACCTACTCCCGGCCCCGAGTGACTTTCGCTCTTGCTCGACCGATTCCGCCTCGGCATTATCACGGGGAAACCCGAAGGCTTCCCGAACGCCAGATTGCTTGTGGACGAAGAAAGCGAGCTTCGGCTGACCGCGAGGCTCCCGTTGCCCAATCCACCGCTGGAGAAACCGTTGGGGAGACCGTTGGCGGGTTTCTGGTGCAGAGTTTCGCTGGTGTACCGATGTCGTCCCAGGAGTTGGGTTTCCTCGGACAGTTTGGTGTAGAGTTTCCGGGATGGCTTCCGGAACTCGAACAGAATCAGGGCGACGAACTATGGGGAAAGAAGAAGGTGGTGTTAGATTGGCTGCTATTGCGGAAGTTTCGGGCTTTGGTTCTAAGAGTCGAGATTTTTTTTTTTCTTTTTTAAGAGGTTTGTGATAGAAGGAACTGTAACTGCTAAGGTCTTATCACCCAGAAAGCGAAGAGAGAAGGAATGCAGGATAGGAGAAAGGCGGCGGTTCCGAGAACGAACCTTATCTGTATAGGATAAAGTCCGCCCCGGGCAGGAATCGTACCCACACCCTAGCGTTTACAAAACAGACGAGAGTTCTAAGGATTGGGGTTTATAACCCTTTGGAGATTGGAGTCTTTGGACTCTTGGATATAATATCTGGGCTTCTTCCATGTCCTACCTAATAAAGCCATAAAAATCCTCGAAAAAGAAACTCACCAAACACAACTGGCAAAATATCACAAACAGGGACCCGTACTGGAACCCAACGCGGTCGAATAGAAAGCCGGCCACAGACGGTCCGACAAACGCGCCCAGGGCGAACGAAGAAGACCAAAGGCCGGATAGGGTTCCGTACGTCGCCAGGTCGTCCGGAAAGCCGGCGTCGATGGCGGATTTGAGAGCGTCGATGAAAGTGGGGACCATGACGCAACCCAGGCCGATGCCGTGGATGACTAGGCCGATGATACAAATGATCAACGTCTTGGGAATGTGCCTGTGAATGTAGAAAGAGGACAATATGTTAGGAACGTAAAACTGAGACAAAACCAGCCCTGCTTCTAAGGTTCCATCAAGGCCCGGAGATAGCACCTTAACTCCATACACAAAAAGCCCACTCCGAGGCTTAGGCGTAGGGGAAAACAGCCCAAAAGGATGGCTTAAGCTACTACGAACATGTCAGGAAAAGAATCGATCAATGACCCAAACACATCATTAAGGTGTGTCCAAACATTGTCGACCAGCCGTCGATCGATGTGGATCCACATCGATTCACAATAAGTTCACATCGATCGACGGCCGTCGCCTGTGTTTGGACACACCCTTATAAGACAGAACATTAGCCATCAGTGCAGCGGTGCGCGGTGATAGAACGGCAATAGTTCATTGAAGTTAGCAACATTGCACGTGGTTTAGATGAAAAAAAAATTGTGGTTTTTAAAAAGAGTACTTAGGGTGACTTAAAATAGGCTACTTAAAATTGTCACATTCCATTCTGATTCAAAATGGCGGCGCTTCAAAATGATGCTCTTACGCTGCACTGATCCCGTACAAAGGACGGGTCAACCACTAGTTTTATTTTAAAAATATTGTACCCAATACATAAGACCTTGTTTAGACTGCGGGAGTAAAGGAACTTTTTAGTCTAATTCGAGCAGGATAAGCAGGGTCTATTCTATTCTATTCTTTTTACCTTTTTACCAATCAGTGAAGAGGAAGAATAACCATCTCCTCAGAGGTTGAAACCGGCCTCGGAAATGTTTTTATTGTAAATTAAATTTCCAAAAATAAAGAAATTATATTCAAATTCAGATCTCTCTTCTATTCTACTTACGAGTAAGGCAAAGGTCCGACCAGTACAAAGCTGAGCGTGATGAACAGGGAGCCCCAAATGATGACCCGCCGCGGCTTGGCGTACTTGTCACAAATTCTACCGACAAAGGGCGCCACACAGGCGTAAGTTCCGCCACTGATGATAAACATGAACCCGATAGCCACTGGAGATATTTTGAACTGAAATCAAGGAAAAGAATATTTATTTTTTAGCTGAATTCTATCTGTATTTTTGTGTAAAGATATTTGATTACATTCCCTATATTAAAATGGGGGACTTTTTTAACGAAATTGCACCCAAAGATGCTTGAGAGAGGGAACAGTAACGGAGCGGAGGCCTTATCGTCCCGACATTGAAGAGAGAAGGGCAGGATAGGAGAAAGCCAGCCACTCCGAGAAACCTTATCTGTTTAGGATAAAGTTCGCCCCGAGCTAGGGAATCGCACCAACGATCTGGCGCTTACAAGGCAGACGTGCTACCTTCCAAGCTAACTAGGCTCGTTTGACCTGACTTGTTTGGACTTCGCTGCGATACTATGCCACTTTCATTCTTTCGATGCCTTTCGATACCATCCCTACCTAAAAATAATGAAAAATAGAGGAAAAAAAGACAGAAAAAGAAAGAAAAAAAAAAAAAGCAAAAACAAAGCTGACTCGAATTCGCGAAAGCACGACGGCATAATAAAATATACTTACAAGTGAACCCTACACAAACATAGCCTAAAAGCAAAGACAATTTGTTCCAAGGTAAACAAAAAAAGACGTCTAGCAAGGGCCGGGGGACTTGAATTCAATGAGGCATCACAACAAAAGAGCATAAATTGCGAGCATAGAAAAAGCATAAATTGTTCGACGGCGTATCGCTCATTTAAAATGCAAATATTTCCCCCAGTTTATCATGAAGGTACGCAAATATGTGCAAAAACGTTGAGCATGGAATTTGTTTATCTTTTACACGACATATCAGACCCGGTGCGTGATTGTAATACGAGGGATAAGGTACAACAGTTAAGTTCAGGTTTCACGAGTGAAAATGCTATTTGTTTATCTTTTATACGACAGATCAGACCCGGTGCATTAACCAGTCCCGGACAAAGATTAACCAGTCCCGTAGGCCCGTTTCAGACCCCCGCAGTACTGTACGAGAATAGGGTGACACCAAGTGACTTGTATCACGATGTTCGCTACTCCGTGTTTACGCCACTGCAACATTATACAACTTATTGTGTATTCTGTAGTGTACAAATGTATGTTATCTATGCTATGTCTAGGTACTTGAAGAATCCTGAATTGGAATAAATAGGGGTTGTGCAATAATTTAGGGCAAATGGGGATAGGAAAGAGGCAAGGTTGCATGGTCGATAAATTTAATCGCCAAAATTATTGCATGATTTGGCAACATTGTATTTCTGTTATTGTAAACAAAAACGAACTAACAAAAATTATAATATTTGCCTGTTTTTTTTTTTTTTTTAAAAAATTCTTGATAATTTTTTTAGCGACGTAAATAACTCAAGTATGGTACCTACACATATTAGCTTTCTAAAAATAATAATAAAAAAATCCCATTTTGTTCTAGAAAATTCCATGTAAAATTTCATTTTTTTACAAAATACCTACCTGCATATTTTTTTCGCAGCAGGATTTGTGAAAAGCGCGAGATGAAGATTGCACATATTATATTCGTTTCGCGTTTTTAATCTAAATTCTTCCCTTTTCCCCCTCAATTCACACAAAAAAAAAAAAAAAAAAAAAAATGGTATTATGCCCAGATTGCCTAGGCCCCCAGGGGGGTATATTTTTGGGAAAAAAAAAAAAAAAAAAATGGTATTATGCCTAGATTGCCTAGGCCCCTAGGGAGTTATATTGATGGCTGAAACCACACTTTGATATTAGATTTAATCCAGTCGGATTAATTTCAGTCTCTGGGCTTAAGTAGTAGCACATGTTGTTAATCTCTTCTGAAGGCATGGGGCCTACTCATGACGAGTACCATACTGTAAATATACCTGGCTATTTATTACCTGATGTAAAAGCACACTTTCACTACTTCCGAGCCAGACCTGACAGGTACACCTGATCAGGTCCGCCTCTCAGGTCTGGTTCATTCTCGGAACAGCTGGCTTTCTCCTATCCTGTCTTCCTTCTCTCTCCGCTTTCGGGGAGATAAGACCTTAGCAGACCTCAACCAACCCAAGGCAGATGGTCATCCATCCAAATACTAACCACGTGTAACTTTTCTTCAGTGATCTATCGCGAAACTTGAAAGTTTTCTTTAAAGAGAAAACAGTCTGGCTCCTCAAAAAAAAATTGCCTTTCACATGATGCAATCTAACACCCTATTACGTTTGCACCTAATTGACTAAGCATCAAAGCAACCCTTATCAAAACTTTATTATCAGTAAAGCTGAATAAACTTCAAGTACAAGACACACCTCTTGGTTATTAATAGAACAATCTCGTCAATATTATCAATCTATTTAATTTCTGATATCCCGTCAATATTTATCTATTTAATTTCTGATAAGAAGTTCATTGAAGCGTCTAGAAGGAAAGGTCATTCATCGGAGCGTAAAAAAGATTATTGAATAATAAAAATCTGGTGTGAACATCACACAACTTTCCTTATCCTAGTGAATGGTGCTTATTTGGGTGTTCTGTTGTAACATTTACAATATCTCTAACCGTTTAGTCAGTATAGCTGAAAACCGCCAAAAAGCGGTCAAAATACCGCCAATCGCAGCACCTATTTTAACCAAACGTTTTGGGTTGCATCCTTGTCACATTTGTGAACTACATACCAAATTTCAAGTCTTTAGCTTATATGTAGGTACCGTTCCCGAGATATTGTTAAATTACACCGAAAACCGCCAAAAAGCGGTAAAATGCCGCCAAGCGTTGCACCGGTCTTAACCAAAGGTTTCGTGTCGCATCCTTGTCACATTTGACAGCTACATACCAAATTTCAAGTCTCTAGCTCTTACCGTTCTCGAGATATTTTGTTTACAGACAGACAGACACACAGACACACAGACACACACACGGACCAATGGCTGAAACTTTGGATTTAGGCTCTAGGGACCTCAAAACGTGTTTTGGCACTAAAATCTGACCATCGAAAATTTGACCCGATTACATTACTTTCCTTTCTATAGGATAAGGAAGGTAATAATATTTACTACCAGATTTTTCACTGGTAAGCTGTGACCACACATGGTCGATGGTCACATCGATCGACATCGATTGACGGCCGTTGACCATGGATGGACTCATCTTACGCACTGGTGCGAGATGATTAAAAAACTCCCTACTTGTTTTTGGATTTGATCTCTTTGGATATTTCAGTCACCTGATTGACACTATTTAAGGCTTTAACGATCTTCTTCCGATCAATGCCGAAATCATCCGACTTACCTCTCTCAGATGAGGCTCCAAAACAGCCGTGTAGAATCCCATACTGCTGGAGGCCGCACAAATACTGACGGAATCGAGAAACACGGCCGGAACCCTCAGGACTTGGGTGATTTTTGCTGAAGAGGAAGAAAAGAAAAATTATTTCATCAAGAAAGTCTGAAATGAATTTACCAGAAGGTAATAAATAGGTAGCGCTCTAGAATCAAAGATCAAAGACTCCACTGAAAGGGGACAGTGTTGTGGTTTAACGTTTAACAGCTATAAATTAATTTCCTAAGGATACTACCAGCCGCTAGACGCTAGAAAGCAAGAAATCCAAAAGCAAAATGTACTAATTGACTGAGGTCGGCCGACCACAATCAATTTTACCCAAGGGCTCATGACTGTCATCCCGAACCGAACGTAAGTGGTCTGCCTAAGGTCTGAGACTTCTTTGGACCAAAGAAGAGTTCAAAGTAGTAAGCGAAAATTTATTTTTTTAACTTGGTCCTTTTTTTATAGCACTTTCTTCATTTATTTAATTTCCTAATCGCACCATTCCCGCTCCATCTTCACACTCAATCACTCTCATCTTCCTTCTTGAACCTCTCATTCTCATTCAAGTTTTTCGCACCTCTGATAATTCTGATATCTGCAGCTTCACTTTTAACGTTTTAACCATCCCAACACCCATGAATATGACTTCGCCCACTTTTCACTGAACTTTCTCGCTGTCTTCCTGGGAACAATTAATTGATTTATTATTTATTATACTTACTTTGACCTTCGCTACGATCATTGTTGCTTTCCACGGCTGGTATGAACAGGCTGACCACCACAGCAATGATAAGGGTGGCAATTCCGATCACGAAGAATGGCAGGGTGAAGCCACCGATCTGTGAAATGAAAGATTGGGATCATTTGAATGAAGGATTTTAAAGGTGTGTCCACATATAGTTGACCGACCGTCGCGTCGATCGACGTCGATCCAAATCGCTTCACAATAAATTCACATGGATCGATGTGTCGATTGACGTCGAGCCACATCAATTCACAAAAACCGACGGAGACGGCCGTTGACTATGTGTGAACACACCTTGAAAGCGTCAGCATCAATGAAGGATTTTTGTTTGATAGGGTTTAACGACACTATATCACTGGTAAGGTTTTTAGTGACGGAGGTTTTACCCTTCATTCGGTGACAAGCTATACCCGTCTCCTCACATTAACCACGTGGGACCGGGAAAAGCCAGCAGTACGCGATTGCCCAGATGGTCACCCATCCGGAAACTAACCACGTGCAACGTTGCTTCAGTGATCCATTGGAAACTTGGGCATTCAACGTGCTATCGCCGCTGGCTCAGTGCAGAATTTTTAAATCGTCAGCAGAATTTTATCATTTTTATCGATGACCTCTTTTGAAAGGCGAGGAAACTTCAAGTTGGCTTTAACCTTTTGACCCTGGTTGGTTTAGTCTCAGCAATAATACAAGTTTAATCAATGGCTATCTCTAAAAGATGGGTCTATGAGTGTGGGCGCAGTAACCTTCAATGCCATACTAAATTTCACACAAGGAGTTTGAAAATAACCCCATTTATTGTAAGTAGCATTTTTACGTGAGGTCAGATGTTGCAAGAATTTATTTAATGAAGTTTTTTATTATTATTTTTTTTTTTTTATAAATGTGGACACTGTTGACTATTCGCCCGGAACAAGAACCTAAAGGTGTGTCCAAACATAGTCGAACGGCCATCGATCGACGATGAAAAATATATGTTGTGGAGGCAGTGTAGACGTGTCAGTCGACATCGATGGCCGGTCGACTATGTGTGGACATACCTTAAGATAGTAACCTAGGCAGAAATAAAGTGTTTACTTACACTGAACAGGAATCCTCCAATGGTGGGTCCGACAATGTAGCCCAATCCGTAGAACACTTCCAACGCCGCCTGTAATAAAAATTGATAAATAAATAATTCATAAATGTGTAAGTTTATCAGTACGCTTTTAAATCGCTTTGCATTAGAGTTTAGAGGGAAATTTAAGGTCATTTGAAGCGAAAGGGCTTCTAAACAGGGTACATAAGCTGATGAGAAGCAGGGGGACTTGCGTTTCATGATCGATCTATACTTCTATGTATTGTATAGTTATATGCCAATCCATAGATTCTACAGTTATGGGTCTCTTAGCTCTTCAAATTTTATTGAACATCAAGTGTGCCGGGAGGCGCGAAAATGTCAAGAGTTCGTAACTACTCCCGGCCTAAGTCAACACGAAATAAAACCAGCGGCGCGGCGATAGCAGGTTCTCAATGGTTCACAGAAGCAACATTAAGCGTGGTTAGTACCCCAATAGGTGACTATCTGGGCATTAGCGTGTTGCAGGCTTTTTCCGTCCCCATTCGGGCAGGGAGAGACTATTTTGGATTATTTTGCTTTTTAAAATCAAGAGGTAGGATTATCCACTCCTGGTGGGCGATTAAAAGGGGGCACCTGTCGGCTTTCGCCTCAATACCCCGTAAGATTATTACCTACAACAACCTATATCAAATCCCTTTATCACACCTCTTCAGAAAAATCTCTACCAAAAAAAAAAAAAAAAAAAAAAAAAAAATTTTCACTAAATAAAAAAAAAAATTTTATTTTTTTTGTTTCTCCTTAATTTTAAACCCCCCCATTAAAAAAAAAAAACGAAAGTGGTCGCCATCGAGTCCGGAAAGCAGGCCGCTGTCAACGAGAAGGCCGCTATGAGAGCGGCCGTCGCTCCTAGCGACTCGAGAATCCTCACGATGAACGAGTAGATGATGAACTCATTGTGGGCCGTCACGTAGTCGAGAAAGCCGAACAGAATGGCCGTCACAGCGTTCACTAGAAGGCCGAGGGAGAGGAGACAGCGCGTCCCGATGGAGTCGATGTAGTGGCCGAAGATGGGGCTACTGAGGAAGGCCACGAGCTCAAAACTGCCGAACACGAGGCCGTACTCTGTGGCTGAAGCTCCTTTCATTTCGGCCTGGAACGAAAGAGGTAGAACGTTAAGCTACATTACAATACATAATCATCATAGTTGTTGTCGTCTTAGCGGCTTTAGCTTTCGCCGAATGGCAATAGCAGAATAAAGAAAAGATGTCTTTTTGTATCTGCTATACACCGGGGTGATAGTCTATAGCTAGCCATGTTAAATTCCCTGGCTCGTCTTGAACTGCAGTCAACCATCGTGAGGACTTGTGCTTGGTCTTTAAAAGCAGAACGAACCCTTTGAAGAACTGCCAGCTAGCTAGGCTGGTTCATCATAGTGTTTAGTTTTTGGTACTGTTCAAAAAATAGCAATAGATTCCCTTTACCCCAGAATTATCAATAGTTCTGCACCAAATCTTTCACATCAGACTTCGCGATATATTGGTAGTGGTAAGTATTTCTTATTTGTACTGCTCGAATAGGACCAGAGAGTCCCTTTACCCCAGCAGTAGGCTATTACTATTATTGTGGTCGAATTCTCAGATAATAATTATTGAGGAGATAGCCCACCTTGTTCTTATTCTTGTTCTTGTTTTTTTTTTTTTTTGCTTTAAGTAGCAGGGTCCTCACTTACTGAGCTCTTCCACCCAACCACTATTATTAGTATTAGAAATTCCGAGATACTCACCTCTGCCGGATAGAAGGGAGCTTGTAGTGAGATGCATATGGAACTCGAGAAGTGAACGCTTCCTATCGCAATCAGAGTGAGCCATTGTCGAGTTGTAAAGGAATCGTCTCTACTCATTCTTCAAATTGAGCTGAAATCAGAATCAGATGTGTTTGTCAGATATTGAAAATTGATTCCAAATTGGTCCTTAGGCCAGCCACTCACTATCAGGTAGACCTGACAGGTACGGCTGAAAAGGTCCGCCTGTGAGGTCCACCTGATACCTGATAGTGAGTGGCCGGGCTTACACTTACAGATGTGCACCTACTACCTAAAGAGTGAGTGAGTTATAAAAAAGAACTACTAATTCTTCTCTTTTTAGAGGATTCAGTTTGTTTAAAAAAACTACCTTTTCAGTCAATGAATCAGAGTCTAAATCACGTATTGTACGATTGTACATAACTCACTCTTCAATTGTACATAACCCTAAGTGAACAAAAGAAAAAAAATGAGTATATTGATAAGTAGATAAGTATAGGAAGTTATAATCTGACTCATTGACCGAGACTTTTGTCATCAGAAATTTGATCTAATGTAACCGGAGTCCGGACCGTAAATCTGTAGCCAAGTGACTGGTTGGAGGCTGTTGCAATCACCCTTGTCTTTATTACGTTACACGGTTACACCTTAGTAATATGCAAATGGAAAGTATATGCAAACACAAATACAAATCTATTACGCGTATTTTCTTGTGGAATCTTAACTGAGAACTGAGTCATAAAGCTGTGTTCACACATAGTTTATCGACAACGAGTCAAGCATTTGTGCAACTATGTACGTCTGTCTACAACTCTGGAGCCAGCCTAGTTAGCTTAGTTGGTAGTGCGTCTGCCTTGTAAGCGCTAGGCCGCGGGTTCGATTCCCGCCCGGGGCGGATTTCTTTTATTTATTTTTATTTTTTAAGAGGTTTGATAAAGGAAACTGTAGCAAACGACAGAATTATTAAGATTTTAAATAAGATAAAGTGGAAACCAGTGGAATCGAATTGTATTTTGGAATCGAACCCACGACCTGTCGCTTACAAGTGCAATAAACTAGAATGGACGCGGCACACAAGGGATCAGGAAGAGACCACCTTACAAGGGAAGCTCTAATATCTACCAAGCTAACCACTCTGCCTAAACCCAAGATAAACGGAAACGGTCCATATGAGTGTGGTGCGAATCCCGAAGTAGTTTGGGAACGGCTGCCATATCAAGACACAATCAACGTGGTGATTACATAACCAGTTATATCAACTTGTATGTTGTCTCATATAATAGGGGAAGAGAGCCTAACATAGACTTCCCCTCGCCTCCTTCTTCCCCCCTCCTCCTCCTTAGCTTAATAGTTTCTTCTCCTTCCTTTACTTTATCACAAGTAATCTTCCCCTCCTCCTTCTTAGATTAATAGTTTGTTCTCCCTCCCTCACCTTATCACAAGTATTCTTCCCCTCCTCCTTCTTAGCTTAATAGTTTCTTCTCCCTCCCTTACCTTATCACAAGTAATATTCCCCTCCTCCTTAGCTTAATAGTTACTTTTATTTATTTTTATTTTTTAAAAGGTTTGATAAAGGAAACTGTAGCAAACGACAGAATTATTAAGATTTTAAATAAGATAAAGAGGAAACCAGTGGAATCGAATTGTATTTTGGAATCGAACCCACGACCTGTCGCTTACAAGTGCAATAAACTAGAATGGACGCGGCACACAAGGGATCAGGAAGAGACCACCTTACAAGGGTAGCTCTAATATCTACCAAGCTAACCATTCTGCCCAAACTCAACTTAAACGGAAACGGTCCATATGACTGTGGTGCGAATCCCGAAGTAGTTTGGGAACGGCTGCCATATCAAGCCACAATCAACGTGGTGATTACATAACCAGTCATATCAACTTGTATGTTGTCTCATATAATAGGGGAAGAGAGCCTAACATAGACTTCCCCTCGCCTCCTTCTTCCCCTCCTCCTTCTTAGCTTAATAGTTTCTTCTCCCTCCCTTACCTTATCACAAGTAATCTTCCCCTCCTCCTTCTTAGCTTAATAGTTTCTTCTCCCTCCCTTACCTTATCACAAGTAATCTTCCTGCACCTATTAGGTAAATAGTAGATAGGTAAGTAAAGGTGTGTCCAAACATAGTCGACTGGCCGTCGATCGATTAGGAGAAGTTATGTTGTCGAGGCAGTGTGGACGGTTCAGTCGACATCGATCGATGGCCGGTCGACTATGTGTGAACACAGACCCTATGTGAAAAGAGAAAAAAATGCAATTATTATAGCTTTTATCTGTATTTGTATTGTTATTTGTTGGTAAATCTACTTTAAGAGTTTTCTAATAGGTGATTCATCTTTGGACAGACTAGGTTCTCATCCAATGTTATTCTTCTCCAGAAACTCATCCAACTCAAAGGACGAACTACTGTCCGAATCGTCGTGAATGGCGTTCACAATCCCCCGAATTGTTCCGGACATGGGCACATCTCCTAATTTGGTCACATCTAGAATTTTCCTTTCATTTGGTTTATCTAGTCCTACTTTCCTTTCATTTGGTATATCTAGGACTTTCCTTTCATTTGGCACTATGTAGGCACTGCTATTGGCACCGTAGTTGTCCGCCGATTTTGAGATGGGTCTCAGTAGCGAGTTCTCTTTGTGGATTTCAATAGTCGCCAGATTAACATGATTGAAGTGATTCTGATTAGAAACGGTCAGATTTCGACGTTTTGCCGAAATACTACTGTTGTTTTCTGATGGGTGGATTCTATCTGAGCTGGTAGCTTGTTTCTGATTTGGTTGTCTGATTTGGAAGTTTGATTCTGAGTTGGACGATAGAATATCATAGGGAGCTTTGATTAGAAAGAGATCTTGGTCGGTTATACTTTTGTTATCGCCGTGGCTTGTATGTTCCCTGGCACTCTGAGGCCTTTGCGTCGGTTTCCTATCTGTTCGAATCGGTTTACTATCTGTACTTTCACTATCGGAACTCTTTTCTTTGACATGACATGACTTTGCCGTCTTTTTCGACTTCCCAAAGAAGTTGTAACCGCGCTAGTAGAAACAGAAGTCGAACTTTGGAAGTCAGAACACGTCAGACGTCAGATGTGTACGCTTTAACTGAGGAAGAGGAAAACAGGATATGAAATGTGATTGACGTCGTTCGGTGAAACATTTGTGATGGATTTCCAGAATTATTTCTAGTAAATAAAATAAATTTCGAGTAAATAAGAAAACAGGAAGAAAACAAAATGCTGTCAATGCCAGGGGATTGGTATTTATCTACGATCAATTGGTATTGATCTATGTATCTGTCGAAACTTCGAAAAACGAGACCAAGTTTGTAGACATATTGATGTCGTAACGTCTTTAAAAAGAATAAAGAGGAACATTTTAGGCCAAAAATACAACTTTTACGTCAAATATAAGATCTCGGATTGTTTGCTCTGCGAAAGGACGCTTTAAAGACTTCATTTTTAC
Organism: Diaphorina citri; assembly: GCF_000475195.1. NCBI lineage: Eukaryota > Metazoa > Arthropoda > Insecta > Hemiptera > Psyllidae > Diaphorina > Diaphorina citri. The sequence continues at coordinate 381,844 of NW_007377507.1, forward strand.
TGAAATTTTATCTATTGCAAACCCTAGGTGCGTTTTAAAGCCACCTGCGATCTATTTTTCTATCTTCAGTCATACCATCACTATCAAAGAATTCATGCAAGATTGTCTATCTGTACTTTCACTATCGGAACTCTTTTCTTTGACATGACATGACTTTGCCGTCTTTTTCGACTTCCCAAAGAAGTTGTAACCGCGAGACCTCGTTTTGCCAATGGATTGTTTGGACGTGAAGTTGTTCGTTTGTAAATAGTCTGGCTCTCTGTCCAAGATATCGTCGTCAGTATCTGCGTACATGTGTTTGGTCAGACGACTTTCGAACGCTTGCTTAAGGGCGCTGATTGTTTGCTGGGAGTTTGCACTACCTGGTTTATCTTTAGAGTCTCTTTCATTGGAAGACGTGGTTTGCCAACTTCTACTTTCGGCTTTACTACCGGTGTACCCACTGTCATTTACATTCATTTCTGTTTTGGAAACAACATTTACAACTTCTCCTAGGACTTTATCGTTGCGTTGTAGATCTGTTGTGATTTTCGACAGTGTGTTTAGATCAAGACTGGGCGTTTCAATAGAAAACAAGTCAGAGTTGTTGATAAAGCTTTGCATTGATGATTCAGTACTTGTCTGGTATTCTTTGACTTTTTTTCTAGTGTCTGAATTGGTTTTTGGAATATTTTGACTTAGGACATTGATCAAGTTCTTGTCCGTCAGGCTTCTTAGTGTTTACTATCAATGACTTTTTTTCTAGTGTCTGAATTGGTTTTTGGAATATTTTGACTTAGGACATTGATCAAGTTCTTGTCCGTCAGGCTTCTTAGTGTGGGATTTCTTACCAATTCTCCTTTTACTCCATGGTCCTTTATTTCTCCTCTGGTATCAGAAATTTTCTCTAGCTCTTCCTTCTGGTCTCCTGTCTTCTTATTTGTGATCCGCACCTTGAGCCGTACATAATTTTCAGTTTTGTCCTCATGTTTTTCGTTTAGTTGATTGCCATCATTCTCCTTGTTATTTGAAGGCACATTGACTTCTACATCAGTTCGACTCTTCATTTTGTCTTTGCAAATGGATTCTATTCTTCGCTTGATATTGTTTTTGATTGACTCGTAGTTCTTGACGGCCTGAAATGTAGAAAATGCACAAAGGTTGTTTTATCCTTTTCTGGTAGTATTTATAAATGTTTAGCAGAAATCAGATTCTTTTATACCTATATTTTTGTCAACTTTAATGGATTAGTAGATCATCAACAGGGGCGACTATATCACTATCACTACCCAAGGAAAGCTTCTCAAAATTTTCTGCGATTGGAGTGAAAAGTCGAGAGTCCAGAATTGATCGTGAAATGGGGCCCTCATTTCAATAACGGCCTCACTCTATCAAAAACAAACATCATCATAGGCTTTCTGAGAATATCGATTTTTCTCTTTCTTTATTTTCGACATTTCCAAGTTATTGAATTACTTTCAAGTTATTAAGACAAGGCAGGTCATTGTCTGAAGGTTTTATCTTGAATGATAACGCGTTTAACAAGGTATTGAATGGAATAGGTATAATCGCATGTTTATCTCAAGTACTTATAGGCGTACGTACCACGCTCCTCAAGCGAGATTAACCACTTGATAATCTTGTAGGGGTCTATCAATTATGCTTTATCTTAAAAAAAAAAATATCTGGTGTGAACATCACACGACTTTCCTTATCCTATTGAATGATGCTTATTTGAGTGTTCTTTTACCCTAACTTTCACAATACATAATCATCATAGTTGTTCTTGTTGTTGTTGTTGTCGTCTTAGCGGCTTTAGCTTTCGCCGAATGACAATAGCAGAATAAAGAAAAGATATCTTTTTGTATCTGCTATACACCGGAGTGATGGTCTCTAGCTCTAGCCATGTTAAATTGGCTGGCTTGAACCGCAGTCAACCATCGTGAGGACTTGTGCTTGGTCTTTAAAAGCAGAACGAACCCTTTGAAGAACTGCCAACTGCCAGCTAGCTAGGCTGGTTCATCATAGTGTTTAGTTTTTGGTACTGTTCAAAAAATAGCAATAGATTCCCTTTCTGCACCAAATCTTTCACATCAGACTTCACGATATATTGGTAGTGGTAAGTATTGCTTATTTGTACTGCTCGAATAGGACCAGAGAGTCCCTTTACCCCAGCAGTAGGCTATTACTATTATTGTGGTCGAATTCTCAGATAATGCCAAAAAACGGTAGAAAACCGCCTTCTAACACTGACCTCACCCAGCCTGAGTGAGCCCGAGAAAAGCCAGCAGCACACAAGTGCCCAAATGGTCACTTATTCTGATACCAACCACACTCAATGTCCCTTAACTTCAGTGATCTATTGGGAGCTGGAGTTTCCAACGTGCCATCGCCGCGCCGCTGGCTTCTGGAGTTTTTATTAAAATTTGACACCCTTATAATCCTCCACTGAGTTAATCTTGATCCCACCCATCTCACTAGGGAACTAAGGACCACATTTTATTCAAATTAATACCGAGGTCTCACATCTAATTTTAACGCAACAGGTTTTAGATTTACCTGAACGCACCAAATTTTGGTGATCCAATCTTACTTATAAGTACATTCACATGGTTCCAATCACCCTAACCAGTGTTATTTATTATAGGGTTAGGTAAAACGCAAAAAGAACCTTTCAAAAATGAGCAGTGACCAGTGTTTTTATAGGGTTAGGTTAAACATTAGGCCAGCCACTCACTATCAGGTAGACCTGACTAACGGACCTGATCAGGTTTACCTGTCAGGTCTACCCGATACTTGATGAGCACCCTCACTATCAGGTAGACCTGACAGGTATGGTTGAAGAGGTCCGCCTGTCAGGTCTACCTGATAGTGAGTGGCTGGCCTTACAAAATATTTCCACGGAAGCTAGGGAAGTATCATTTTCCTTTCTCTCTTCGGGGTTTTCATTCCTCGTGACCGAAAGTAGTAAGTGATTATTCAACTCATACGTCCCAAATACGGTCCGTTTCCGAGACACGAGACCTAGGTCTGTGAGACCGTCTGATAAGCCTGGGTTTGTAGCTTTTTCCGCCACACATGTTAGGACGGTCTGACAGACCTAGGTATCTGAAATCGCGGTCTGTCAGACCGTCTCAGCGTAAGTGGCCGGCATTAGACTACCCTCAGATCGGCATACTGTATACGTGTTCCACACTGCCTCGATCTCTGTTTTTGGAGGTGGTTCCACCTCCTGGGACACCTCCAGAGGGGGGCGATACTTCTCCACATTCACCTGGCTCCTGAAGAAGAAGATGAAGAAGAAGAATTAGGGGGAATATAATAGGTATTAAAGCGTCTTTTGAAATTAGAGAATACCCATTGGAAACCTTGTTGTGTATGATGACGTCTACATTTCACCGAGCTATTTGAAAATGAGAAAAAGTCTTTTTTTTTTCCTTCTTTTTTTTATTTATTTATTCTTTCCTTTTTGTTCCCCATTTATTCTTTCCAAAATCTGCTGGGAAAATGTTCTTTAGGTACCTGCTAAGAGTGCTAAGTGTTAATCTCTTCTTTTTTTTTCTTTTCTTTATTATTGTTATTATTAATTTCATCAAAATTGGACCAACCGTTCGAGAGTTATCACGGAACAAACACACAGACGAGCCTTCTTCTTTTTTTTATTTATTTATTCTTTCCTTTTTGTTCCCCATTTATTCTTTCCAAAATCTGATGGGAAAATGTTCTTTAGGTAGGTACCTGCTAAGTGTTAATCTCTTCCTTTTCTTTTCTTTATTATTGTTATTATTAATTTCATCAAAATTGGACCAACCGTTCGAGAGTTATCACGGAACAAACACACAGACGAGACAAAATATACGCAAAATCGTCGAGGTACTTGAATCTCACTTCGTTCAGTTACCTTTTCGAAGCTCTGCATGTAACTCTCCTGCGATCTCATCTGATGATTGACCACACCCGGGTGTCTACGATTCAAGTGCATCACCAGGTATGATTCGAACTGAAACAGCTTGCCACAAATTTCGCACATACATAGGTACTGATTTTCTCTAATCACGATCGAATAAACTACGGGCTATAAAATTCCCGGAGGGACGGGTCCCAGATTGTTTACTTTTCATTTAATTTTCTTTTTGTCCTCCTGTTTTTTTTTTTTTTTTTTTTTTTTTAAAGACTCCTTCTTTTTTTTGGGGGTTTTTATTTCGCACATGGCGTTCTCCCCTAGATCGCGGCCCTCTCCGGAACAGCTAGCGGGGCGCCATTTGTTCCAATGGATGATTTTCTTGAGCTCCACATTCTCCTTTTTGACGAGGACCAACTTTTTGCTCGCCTTTTCCAAGTCCTGAAATCAGAGAGTAAACAGTGGAACTTTTAGGTTAAAAAAGGGGCAGTTTTTTTTAATCGTTCTTTTTTGACAAACCACCACAATCAATATAAAAAAAAAGTATGCCCAGCCACTCACTATCAGCTGATCAGTTTCACCCGTCAGGTCTACCACACACTGTGAGCACACACACTGTCAGGTAGACCTGGCAGGTAGGTACGATCTATCATACCTGATGAGCACACACACTATCAGGTAAACCTAACAGGCGTAGACCTGATCAGGTGTACCAGATAGTGAGTTGCTGGTTGCTGATGTATTGTACGATTGTACATAACTCAGTCTTCAATTGTACCTACATAACCCTAAGTGAACAAAAGAAAGAAAATAATGAGTATATTCATAAGTAGGTAAGTATAGGAAGTTATAATCTGACTCATTGTCCGAGACTTTTGTTAGAAATTTGATCTAATGTAACCGGAGTCCGGACCGTAAATCTGTAGCCAAGTGATTGGTTGGAGGCTGTTGCAATCACTGTTGTCTTTATTACGTTACACCTTAGTAATATGCAAATGGAAAGTATATGCAAACACAAATACAAATCTATTACGCGTATTTTCTTGTGGAATCTTAACTGATAGCTCTAATATCTACCAAGCTAACCACTCTGCCTAAACCCAAGATAAACGGAGACGGTCCATATGACTGTGGTGCGAATCCCGAAGTAGTTTGGGAACGGCTGCCATATCAAGACACAATCAACGTGGTGATTACATAACTAGTCATATCAACTTGTATGTTGTCTCATATAATAGGGGAAGAGAGCCTAACATAGACTTCCCCTCGCCTCCTTCTTCCCCTCCTCCTTCTTAGCTTAATAGTTTCCTCTCCCTCCCTTACCTTATCATAAGTAATCTTCCCCTCCTCCTTCTTAGCTTAATAGTTTCCTCTCCCTCCCTTACCTTATCACAAGTAATCTTCCCCTCCTCCTTCTTAGCTTAATAGTTTGTTCTCCTTCCCTTACCTTATCACCACACATAGTCGATCGAAGACGAGGTAATCTAGTGGCAGTGTGGACAATTTCAGTCGTCGGTCGACGACCGTCTGATGGCAATCTTTGGGAAACATAAATTGGAAATAAATAACATTACTGTTGTTACTTACTTAACAAGTTCCACTACAAAGAAAATACGCGTCTACTATAAACTATGTATAAGCATGAAGCATTTGTGCAACTATGTACGTCTGTCTTACAACTCTGGAGTTATAAATAGAGCTACTTCCTCTGATAGCTATTTATCTCTCGAACTTCTACAGAAATAAAACATCAGCAAAGGCGATGAACAGACAGGTTATAGTACAAACATAAAACAGCGGAAAAATGCGATGATCATTCACAGACAAGTTCGAAGCTTTTGACCTTAACGTAGCAATGAAAGTTGTTATCTTGATGAAACTTTGATATGATTCCCCTCCTCCTTAGCTTAATAGTTTCTTCTCCTTCCCTTACCTTATCACAAGTAATCTTCCCCTCCTCCTTCTGAGCTTAATAGTTTGTTCTCCCTCCCTTACCTTATCACAAGTATTCTTCCCCTCCTCCTTCTTAGCTTAATAGTTTGTTCTCCCTCCCTTACCTTATCACAAGTAATCTTCCTGCACTCGAACTTTGGAAGTCAGAACACGTCAGACGTCAGATGTGTACGCTTTAACTGAGGAAGAGGAAAACAGGATATGAGATGTGATTGACGTCGTTCGGTGAAACATTTGTGATGGATTTCCAGAATTATTTCTAGTAAATAAAATAGATTTCGAGTAAATAAGAAAACAGGAAGAAAACAAGATGCTGTCAATGCCAGGGGACTTGTATTTATCCTACGATCAATTGGTATTGATCTACCTATGTATCTGTCGAAACTTCAAAAAACTAGACCAAGTCATGTTGATGTCGTAACGTCTTTGAAAAGACTAAAAGAGGAACATTTTAGGCCAAATATACAACTTTTACGTCAAATATAAGATCTCGGATTGTTTGCACAGCGAAAGGACGCTTTAAAGACTTCATTTTTACTGAAATTTTATCTATTGCAAACCCTATAACCTATAACCCTAGGTGCGTTTTAAAGCCACCTGCGATCTATTTTTCTATCTTCAGTCATACCATCACTATCAAAGAATTCATGCAAGATTGTCAACAAAACAAACCAAGCCTCTAACATCACATGGTCAAGTTTTTGAAGTCTGTTACGTAACACACCATCAATCACACATTTCATAACGCGTATATTTTCCCTTGTGGAAGCAGAACTGAGCCCATGATGTTTTTCCTCTTCTGAATCTTCTGATGGCATTTGTCCAGGATTCTACATTGGGAATTGGATTACGAATTACTGATTCCACAAGGAAAGTGTGACTGCATTTTTCCAGGATTCTACATTGGGAATTGGATTACGAATTACTGATTCCACAAGAATACGCGTATTATCCTTATGCGTATAATCTCAACTGCGTTATCCGTAATGGATTATCCCTAATATTTATAACTCCAGACTCCAGGTTACAATTCCCACTAGAAACCTGGAATGAACGGAATAAATGCGGATTTCTCCAAGTTCAGTCCAGGATTCTTGCGGATAACACAGGTCAGACCCGTCACACACAAAACTGGTTCAAATCTTGCAAATATTTTTATCAAAGATCTTCAAAAAATGGTCTTACCTGTGACGAAATGAAATAAGTTTCCAACACTTCCAAGAACTTAATTAAAAATTTAATTTTGCAAATTTTTAATAAACTTGCGTCACTGTTCAATAAGTTTATTCTTCATCTTGGCTTTGCTCTGCACCTATTAGGTAAATAGTAGATAGGTAAGTAAAGGTGTGTCCAAACATAGTCGACTGGCCGTCGATCGATTAGGAGAAGTTATGTTGTCGAGGCAGTGTGGACGGGAATAGTTTCTCCCCCTCCTTTACCTTATCTATAGAGTCATGTTTTCATTGATATCCCGACTACATAAGTAATGCCTACGTAGATGTATGTAGGTTCACAGGAGCTGCAACTATTAGGTAACTAGATAGGTAAGTAAAGGTGTGTCCAAACATAGTCGACTGGCCGTCGATCGATTAGGAGAAGTTATGTTGTCGAGGCAGTGTGGACGGTTCAGTCGACATCGATCGATGGCCGGTCGACTATGTGTGAACACAGACCCTATGTGAAAAGAGAAAAAAATGCAATTATTATAGCTTTTATCTGTATTTGTATTGTTATTTGTTGGTAAATCTACTTTAAGAGTTTTCTAATAGGTGATTCATCTTTGGACAGACTAGGTTCTCATCCAATGTTATTCTTCTCCAGAAACTCATCCAACTCAAAGGACGAACTACTGTCCGAATCGTCGATGCAATTATTATAGCTTTTATCTGTATTTGTATTGTTATTTGTAGGTAAATCTACTTTTAAGAGTTTTCTAAAAGGTGATTCATCTCTTATCTTTGGACAGACTAGGTTCTCATCCAATGTTATTCTTCTCCAGAAACTCATCCAACTCAAAGGACGAACTACTGTCCGAATCGTCGTGAATGGCGTTCACAATCCCCCGAATTGTTCCGGACATGGGCACATCTCCTAATTTGGTCACATCTAGAATTTTCCTTTCATTTGGTTTATCTAGTCCTACTTTCCTTTCATTTGGTATATCTAGGACTTTCCTTTCATTTGGCACTATGTAGGCACTGCTATTGGCACCGTAGTTGTCCGCCGATTTTGAGATGGGTCTCAGTAGCGAGTTCTCTTTGTGGATTTCAATAGTCGCCAGATTAACATGATTGAAGTGATTCTGATTAGAAACGGTCAGATTTCGACGTTTTGCCGCAATACTACTGTTGTTTTCTGATGGGTGGATTCTATCTGAGCTGGTAGCTTGTTTCTGATTTGGTTGTCTGATTTGGAAGTTTGATTCTGAGTTGGACGATAGAATATCATAGGGAGCTTTGATTAGAAAGAGATCTTGGTCGGTTATACTTTTGTTATCGCCGTGGCTTGTATGTTCCCTGGCACTCTGAGGCCTTTGCGTCGGTTTCCTATCTGTTCGAATCGGTTTACTATCTGTACTTTCACTATCGGAACTCTTTTCTTTGACATGACATGACTTTGCCGTCTTTTTCGACTTCCCAAAGAAGTTGTAACCGCGAGACCTCGTTTTGCCAATGGATTGTTTGGACGTGAAGTTGTTCGTTTGTAAATAGTCTGGCTCTCTGTCCAAGATATCGTCGTCAGTATCTGCGTACATGTGTTTGGTCAGACGACTTTCGAACGCTTGCTTAAGGGCGCTGATTGTTTGCTGGGAGTTTGCACTACCTGGTTTATCTTTAGAGTCTCTTTCATTGGAAGACGTGGTTTGCCAACTTCTACTTTCGGCTTTACTACCGGTGTACCCACTGTCATTTACATTCATTTCTGTTTTGGAAACAACATTTACAACTTCTCCTAGGACTTTATCGTTGCGTTGTAGATCTGTTGTGATTTTCGACAGTGTGTTTAGATCAAGACTGGGCGTTTCAATAGAAAACAAGTCAGAGTTGTTGATAAAGCTTTGCATTGATGATTCAGTACTTGTCTGGTATTCTTTGTTACTATCAATGACTTTTTTTCTAGTGTCTGAATTGGTTTTTGAAAAATTTTGACTTAGGACATTGATCCACAGACGAGACAAAATATACGCAAAATCGTCGAGGTACTTGAATCTCACTTCGTTCGGTTACCTTTTCGAAGTTCTGCATGTAACTCTCCTGCGATCTCATTTGATGATTGACCACACCCGGGTGTCTACGATTCAAGTGCATCACCAGGTATGATTCGAACTGAAACAGCTTGCCACAAATTTCGCACACTTCTCTCAAGTCTTGTTGGCTTCGCGTCTCTCTTTGTTCTTCGTTGATGACCTTGAGGTCATGTTGCTTTCCTATTGTTGTTTCACTATGGTCTTCCGGAAAGCTTTCTGGTTTGTCCACTTTTGTCGACGTTCCCGCCGTCGATGTTGATGACAGTTTGGATGTGATGAGTTTTCGCAGCGATTCCAACTCGGCCGTGTACCGGTGATCTCTGTTTTGTTGAGGTCATGTTGCTTTCCTATTGTTGTTTCACTATGGTCTTCCGGAAAGCTTTCTGGTTTGTCCACTTTTGTCGAAGTTCCCGCCGTCGATGTTGATGACAGTTTGGATGTGATGAGTTTTCGCAGCGATTCCAACTCGGCCGTGTACCGGTGATCTCTGTTTTACAAAAAATACCACTTCGTGGTATAACCGACAAGATAAGAAGAAAATCAGTCTTCTATCAAATTCAAGGCCAAAGGTGCCCTTTCAGGGCCTTGAAAATATGAAAAGGCACATCTGCCACTCACGGGAAAAAGAATGAGCCATTAACCCCCAAAAAATACCACTTCGTGGTATAACCGACAAGATAAGAAGAAAGTCAGTCTTTTATCAAATTCAAGGCCAAAGGTGCCCTTTCAGGGCCTTGAAAATATGAAAAGGCACATCTGCCACTCACGGGAAAAAGAATGAGCCATCAATAAACAAAATCAGCCCAGTAGTTTAGGCTGTAGAGCGGTCAACGTCAAAGAAGCAGCAGAAAATGTATAAAAAATTGACGTTTTTCAAAGTCAATTATCTCCGGCTTGTCTTCCGTCGGACAATATGCGATCCTGGCGAAGATATTTCATATTTGCATGTGATATTTTAGTATTTGTGGTAATCGGTAGATAGGTGAATGTACTGAGGGTCCTTGACACGTTTAGAAGGAGACTAATCAAAGCTATCAGCTATCAACTTACTTGAATCATCCGAAGAAGAATCCACATACATCGTCTGTCTGGGAATAATTTTGTCGATTTTGATCGATGTCTTCCGTCATTTGTAGTTATCCCTCTACAACTACCTGAAAACGGCTACTTTCCCTGTCGCGTATAATATCTCTAGTAGCGCGGTCAAACTTTCTTGACTTGGCGGGACGGAGCGCTACCGCGCTCCTTAATAGATCGCTCGTTATTGGAGGAAAAGAACAAGAAGAAAACCTGAAGGAGGAGGAGGAGCAGAAGGAAGAAGATGAGGAGGAGGAAGAAGAAGCGGAAGAAGAAGGAGGAGGAGGAGGAGAAGAAGGAGGAGGAGGAGAAGGAGAAGGAAAAGAAGAAGAAGAAGAAGAAGAAGAAGAAGAAGAAGAAGAAGAAGAAGAATTTATCATCAGGAAATAACGGTGTGAACGATTTTATTCCAGCGGTAAAGTGAAACGAATCAAACATACCGGGAGGCGCGCGAACGTCAAGAGTTCGAAGCGCCGCGCCGCGCGGTTTATTGTGTTTAAAAACAATACGACAGTTACGCCAGTCTAGTTAGCTTGGAGGGTAGCGCGTCTGCCTTGTAAACGCTAGGTCACGGTTTCGATTCCGGAACGGGGCGGATTTTATCCTAAACGGATAAGGTTCGTCTTCGGAACGGCTGGCTTTCTCCTATCCTGTCTTCCTTCTTCGCTTTCGAGACGACAAAACAGTTCCCTCTATCAAACCTCTTAAAAAAAAAAAAAAAAAATCTTTTATGCGTTGAACATTTCTGTCAGATGACTTTGAAATCAAATCACTCAAGGGTTATGGTAGGGTTCCGCTCTGTTAACTTACCGATTTGATTCCAATTGACGCGACCTTTGTGTGTGTTGAATTGGAAGTTGGAATCGCGGGCGATTTTTTGGAAATCGTTTG